>NC_135417.1:14382558-14682558 GCF_051991245.1 Festucalex cinctus
GCTTGCAACATTTGGTCTTTGGTGAAATGGCGGTTGAGGGGGAACACCAGCTGCTGGATGGTGCTGAACTGCATGACGCCCACGTGGACGTCATTCTGTCCAATGTTGGACTTGCCGACCACTGATTTCATGAAGTCCTTCATTTTTTCATAGTCCTGTGGATAAATGCTTCCAGAGCTGTCAATCAAGAACAGCAGGTCTCCGGGTACGTCTTTACAAACTGGAGAAACACAACATAGAAAGTTAGTCATTCCTTTGCGGTGGACTTCACACTGCCAGGTTGTGTCCTGTGCCTTGTGCAGCCGCACATGTTGCGCATGTCAAAATCTGACACTGTTCTCATCAAATTAGTCAAATATGGACCACCATGTCTATTTCCAGCTGCGGAATATGAATGTCCTGACTGCCAGGCGTTATAAAAACAAAATAAAAAAATCCACAGTGCCAGCCGCTTTTGAGCATTTTAACTCATCTTTCAAGGCAAAAAGAATATTGTTTGCCTTTACTACATATACAATGTAGCTACTCAATGAACGATCGCATTCCATTCATTGGAATTTTACTAATCATCATGAAACGTCTTTGGCAGTCAAAGAGTTAACTATGGAATATGGACCATCCATCCATTTTCTATAATGGTATAGGTGAGCTGGAGCCTAATCCAGCAGACTTCAGACTACAAAAGTGTGAAATTTGTGCTTCTGCATGTAGTTGCACAAAACACGTTCTGAAAAGTATGATGGTGAAAAAAAGAATTAAGCAGGGAGGAAAGGTGACATTTTGAAAAGAAATTCTTCTCACCATCAGTGGTGCAGATATCAGTGATGATGTCATCCTTGATAGGGTTCAGAGCATCAAAATTATTGACAAAGAATGTCTTCTTGGGGTCACCGGATATCTCACGAAGTTCGGCCATATCGGCGTTCTTCACGCCGATGGCGTAGATAGTGACACCCTGAGCTCGTAGCTTCTCAGCGGGCACCTTGACCGTATCCGACGATTTTCCATCGGTGATAACCACCAGGTATTCCGGCACCTTCTGGCCTCGAGTGGCCACGGCTCGATCAAACTGCGGTCCCATAAACTCCAGCGCTCTTCCCGTTTCCGTCCCGCCCCCCACCTGCACGATGGCCTCCACTGCCTTCTCCAGGCTTTTTGCGTCCGTGTAAGCCGTCAGATCAAATTCCAAGTTTGGCACATCTGCGTACTTAGCGACGCCCAAGCGGACGTGCTGTGGTCCGATGCGGAAGGTACTGATGAACTCGAGGATGAATTTCTTCATGTCGTAGAAGTCGTTTGGGTAGATGCTTCCTGAGTGATCGATCAGGAAGAAGATGTCCGCTTCATCGGTTTGCAAGCAGCCTAGAACACAATAGAATAGAATGTTATCAATGGAATTGTTTTGACTCTGGCTGTGTTCAGAATTGTTCACTTCATCCCTTCTCGCGAATCACGTGTGTATAGTTTACTTTATAGTGCAGTGATTCTCAACAGTATGGTACTAGTACACAGGCTCCCTCTAGAGGTCTGTAATAGACTCACTAAATTATGTTTAAACTGTGCATAATGTCATGGCTTATTTTTTTTGTGTCGTCACTATTTCAGGAGGTGGCAAATCCAGGTCCAGAAAGTACAAACCCTGTCACATTTTGGCTTTAGCCCCTGATGCTAGCTTGCTAGCTCCCTAGCAGGTAAACGAGCACCATGGGATATAACTAGAGAGCTAGCTAGCTAGCACCTGGGGCTCAAGCCAAACAATGGCAGGGTTTTTACTTTCTGGACCTGGATTTGTCACCTGGTGCACTATTTGAAGTGAATGTTGACGTGTTTTATTAACCCAGCGCGGCGATGCAAACCTTCCTTGATGCTATTCCTTCTCGTATTAACGCTGACCGCTTGCCGGAGGATGTTGTAGCAAACGATGCTCTGCAGCTTCTGCTCCAGCACCCGAAGTTTGGAGTAACTGTCCACGGTGTAAATGTGCCTGCTCGGAGGATGGGATGCCATCTTCACCAGCTGGGTATGGTCGGCGTTCTTGACCCCCACCGCGTAGATTTTGACGCCAGCCCGACGGAGGGCCACAGCAGCGTTGCTCACGTCGTCTTGGGATTTCCCATCTGTGATCACCACCGCCACCTGCTGGACGCCCTTGTCCTTCCTGCTGCCTCTTTCTTTGGTGAACACGTGCTCCCGCGTGAAATTGAGCGCGACTCCTGTATTAGTGCCACCGCCATGGTATGGCATTATTTTGATGAAACTAAGCAACTCGCTCTTGTCGTCGAAGGTGTTGAGGTAGACCTGTGCTTTGGCTTTGTCACTGTACATCACAATACCCACTCGCACCTTGGATGGAGCCACGTTCAGGCCGCTAACAACCGAGTGCAGGAACATGCGTACGAGCTGGAAGTTTGGGGTTCCGATGCTTCCGGACTCATCGATGATGAACACGATGTCTGCCAGTCTGGCTCCTTTGCATTCTGTGGAAGAAGAAAAAGAAAAAGAAAATTTATTCTCTTAGCATCCATAAGGTTTAACAGACTGGCAACAAAAGTGGCAGCAAAGAAAATGTTCAAAAAGTAACCATAAAATGTCCAAAAAAAAAAGGCAGAAAGTTAAATTACTCTAACATGTCTTTGGAATTGCCCAAAATTGAATTCCTGACCCATGGCCTATAGGGTGATGCTTAAATAGACAGAAGACAAAGGAGAAAAGAAGAAAGACTTCCTTTTACCTCCAGTAATATTGGCCTCCACCTCCTGCTCTTCAAAGGTAGCCTTCAGAGAGGGCACGACGTTGACGGTGGACTCGTAGACGACGGAAGGACTGGAGGCAACGACCCGCATCTGTGGTACGGACGCGCCGACGCTCATACCCACAACGTTAATGCCCTGGGCCTTGAGTAAGCGGGACTGCTTGTAGACTTTGTCATCTGATTCTTTCCCACTCAGAACAACCAGGAACTGTCGGACGCCTTGGTCCGCCCGGCTTCCAGCTTGGCTGGTGAAGAAGTTCGAGCTGGCATACTCCAAGGCTGCGCCCAGGTTGCGCGGCTCGTTGGGCTGGAGTCTACGCAGGCGGAAGCGACGGATAGCAGCGCTGGTCTCGTCGTTGGTCTGGTGAGCGTTCAGACTAAATTCCAACTTGGTGTCTTGACCGTATTGAGCCAGGCCGAGGCGGTGCGCTGACATTCCGAAGTTCAGTTGGTTGGTCAGTCGGGCCAGGAAACTTCGGACCTGCTGGAACTCGGCTTGACTCAAGCCGCTGTCCACCAGGATGAAGATATCCGAAAACTTTTCGGACAAAGCTGAAAAAGACAGATTGTAAAGCAATTGTTTTTCATTAGGGATGTAATGAAAAGCAATTTAAATCTGATTTAAAAGATATGAGTGCATCGACTCAAACCCAATATTTAGTCCGAATTTACAGTTACAGAAGGAGGTAGGTAGAAAAATGAAGACAATTCCAAATTGGATTTAGCTGGAAGCCTGAGACAATGCTAAGCAAATGAACTATCACATAAATATTCTGCTGCTGTTAGTTTTGGCCACACAAAACTCAAATCCAGACAAGTCCAGGCTGCGTTTTAAATTTCTAGGGGCAGAACATGACCTCATTTCAACCTCCTACTTATTGTTTACTGCTCTTATGAGGCGTCCAGAAGCTGAACGTAAGCTTGCCAAAAAGGCTCTGACATCGTGCTGCTTTCAGACTTTTAATATCAAGCTGGGGATTGATTACTGTGGAAACTTCCCACACCAAACACGCATTACAGTAAATTCTGCTCTTGCACAGAATTGTTCGCATTGTGTGTTTTGGCTGGCCTCACACATCATTGAGAGCTTGTTTTGGTCTGCATTGTTGTGGTATGGAACGAGACAAATGTTGCGTAACCGTCACACAACATGAATTGTTCATTTGAGCTCTCCATCATCAATTCAAATTCCACAAGGTCAGTGTGTCGTAATTACAATAAATTGTATGAGAAACAGTTGTAGGCCATAAACACAAGTATGGTGCTAAGTTACTTTTCATACTGCCTGACTACATGTATGCAAAGTGCTTCCATGACTCACCTTGCCTCTGGTTGTCCATGGAAGTGCACACAGTTTGCAGCAGAATGTCACTCAGTCTCTGAAGAGCTTGGAAGCTGTCGATGAAGAATCGGAAGTTGTCAGAAGGTCGGTTGGCAATGGCCTCCAGCTCGGCCATGTTGGCCTGTCCCACTCCGATACTGAAGATGATGACGCCGTGTTGCCTGAGGCGCCGAGCGGCCTCCACCACGTCGTCGGCGGAGTCTCCGTCCGTGATGACCACGGCGATCTGAGGGACCCTCTGGTTCGCTCGGCTTCCGGCTCTTTCCGTGAAGAACTCCGTCCGCACAAAGTCGATGGCCTTGCCGGTCTCGGTGCCTCCCGTCCGGTAGGGGAACTTGTCCAATTCAGCCAGCAGAGACTTCTTGTCCATGTGATCTTTCAATAGGAACTCTTGAAAAGTTTGGTCGGTGTACTGTGCCAAACCCACGCGGACCTTGTCCGGGCCGATGTCGAAGCCGGACACCACTGTTCGGAGAAACCCACGGACCTCCTGGAAATTGGAAATGCCGATGCTGGAAGAACCGTCCACCAGGAAGACCACATCAGCCACAGTGGCTTTGGCACACTCTGGGACAGAAGAGTATAAAGTTAGCACCTTTTAATTTTTTAACCTGATTTAAACAGGAAGTGGCCTTATAGCAACAGGAAGTGACCCAGATGTTACCTGATTTCAACAGGTAGTGACCTGATTTCAACAGGAAGTGACCCGGAAGTGGCCCAATATCAACCTTGCTTCTTTCCTTCCTTGTTTCCTTTCATTGTTGTTTCCTTTCTTTCTTGTTTCCTTTTTTCTTGCTTTTTTTTTCTTCTACTTTATTATTATAATTCCACTGTTTTTTCTCCTTCAACTACTTGAACATTTCTTGATGGATTCAAACCATTTCAACTTCAACATGCTCAGCTATTCCCAGCTCAGTGTTTATCATTCCACGTCATTCATTATACTTTAACATCATTCAATATCATTCCAGATAATTCCTGTTGTCAGTTCAGTCTCACAGCCTTCACATGCAATTTCCTCAGAAATTGTGCGTTGTCTAGTTTTAATTAGCTGCTTATCATTAGCATTGCAGGTAAGCTGGAGCCTTTCCCAGCTGACTTTGGGCACATACAACCTGGACTGGTCACCAGTCAATCACATGGCACATATATGGGTCATTCCAGAATTGGAGGACATTTTCTCTCCCACGGTCCCATGACATTATAAATAATCCATACACAAAATACACAAACAGACACTAGTATAAATTATGGCTATCTTGAGGAAAACAATCTAACTGAGCTGTAGTGAAAGTATTCCTAAATATTCTTTAAAATGCTAAATGTGAGTGGTACCTTGAGATACAAATTTTATTTGTTTTGTGACCACACTCTTATCTCAAAGGCCATTAATCTGTTGCAGCTTCCCCCCAAAAAACAATATTTTTGTAATGTGCTTTTGATAAGCAAAAGACAAAGAGCACTCAATAATGTTGGACTAAAACATGTTGTAATATTCTTCTAATTGAATGTTCCAATATTCAAATTTCAAAACAAAACCTCTACTCAATGTACCCTTAAAATAGTCGTCCCTATTTAATTAAATGTTACAGCATATTCATCCTAAAACGCAGTTACTGATCATTCTTTGAAACACTGTCATAGACTTAATGTTAATGTTATTTTTACGACTTGAAGATAGACTAAAGTTAAGCAGATCTCTGAGTACAAGCTACATGTTTATGGTGTGAGTTGAATGGCTACATGATTGCTAATCATTACTGTCCGTGTTATGTGCAACCAAATTCCTTTAGTTGTATTTCAGTCCCACAACAAATGGAGCAGCGTTTCTTCACCAGCCAGCTCTGCATTTAATATATTTACTGTCATCCTTCCTGTTTTATGTAGCTGTGATCGGCTATGCTACAATCTGTTAATGATTTAAAATTGCTTAGGGCTTTTCTTCATACAATGGATTGTCAGTTGCTTTGAACCTTTCCATATTTTATTCCAAGAAATACATTGACTACAATAAGTTAGGGATTGGACCTTTGGGTGAAATTTCAGGCTGAACCTAAAATGCACTTAACAGCTGAACTTCATTTGTCCTTCTCTAAACTTGTGAATGAACGTGTCCAGCTGGTCAGTGTTTCAGCACCTTTTGCACAAATTGCTGTTCTCTCAAAACGAGCTGGACGACAAAATTCACAGCTGGTGTTTGATCCGTGAATGAACCATATAACGTTCCCTCGTTCAATTACAACTGGAATTTAAGCAGTCTTCATGTTGTTCACAGTTTGAGTACCAGTAAAGTGAAAATATATGTACGGGTATATGTCTAAAGATTTTATTTTTTTTTGCATTGTTGTATATACAATGATGATTGTGCCTTTCTCTGTGTGACTTACATGCACTCATGGCTGATAACGAGGCACTCTAAAGCAGCCATGGCAGTAAACTATCCACAAGACATATTTTCAGGGTGAGGCATAGCTAGCTAGCTAACCGCACATCACAATTGAGCCAGATAAGTGCTGACATGAACGAAGGCGCTCAATTTCTCATATATCACTGGGGCCTCTTTTAGCCCCACCTAAAAAAAAATCAGGACAAATCAATAGGTGAAAAACAGTTCATTGCTGTACAGTACAATAAAGTACGTAGTTCTTATTCTTACAGAATATATAACGAAATTAGAATGTCGGTAGAATTTTCAGTCAAGAAAACACCAACGTGATGCAGACCACCCAACGTTCGCGTCAACGCCATGTTTACAGTCTCATTGCCGGCGTGACGCACGTTACCTTGAGACAACTGCAGAAGTTGTCGTTTGACCTCCTCCACCGTCGTGCACAAGGTTTGGACGATGCTCTGAGAAATTCCCTGGAGAGCAGTAAAGTCGGACACGCTGTAGACGTACTGACTATGCGGTTCGCTGGCCATCTCCCTCAGCTGATCTTCGTCGGCGTCTTTAATCCCGATGGCGTACAAGACGATGCCTTTCCTCTTCAGCTCCAGGGCGTGAGACTCCACGTCATCTTGCGATTTCCCGTCCGTGATGACCACGGCGATCTGGGGCACATTCTGGTTGGCCCTGCTCCCGGCCTCTTCCACAAAATGCTGACTCAGCATGAAGTCCAGGCCTTGACCCGTGTGGGTGCCGCCCCCCATGTAGGGCAGCGTTTTGATGTATTGGAGGATGTCGGCCTTGTTCTGGAAGCTGTTGAGCAGGAACTCGGTTCTCGGTGTGGTGCTGTACTGGACCAGAGCCATGCGCACCCGGTCGGGCCCCACGTCGAAGCCGTTGACCAGGGTGGACAAAAACTGGCGGATCTGCTCAAAATTCTCTGTGCCGATGCTCCACGATCCGTCCACCATGAAGACCAGGTCGGCCACGGCTTCTTGAGTGCACACTGATAATGGGGGTTGGGTTCGGGTCACTGAGGTGAAGCGGCAGTTTTGGACGGCGTGCCAAGTTAGACAGCAAGTGCTATGCTAGCGCAGGTGACATGTAGAACTCTGGCAAGCCGTTTCAACATTTATTTCATAGATTTACTATCCATCCAAAGGGCCGTGCTTTAAAATGGATAACAAGGAAATGAAACAAATGCTCAAATGGCTTTCCAAGAAGAAGACAAACGTGAAGTGACCAGCAGTGCAAAAGCGTGAAGAACATCCAAGCTGCGTGGCCTTCAGCTCACCCCGAGTCGTAACGTTTGAGAAGATTGTCCGTCATCCAAGTCACGGTAATCCGTGAGAGTCGAAGGGAGGAAACTGGACTCTTTTTGGTTGTTGAAGACATTTCACCTTTAATCCACAAGGCCTCTTCTAAATCTTGAATGTGGAGTTCCCCTATTTATGCCTGTAGGGGGAGGTTTCCCTGGGGTGGTCACATGAACTGCAGAAGTCCTGTGAATTCAAAGTCTTCTCTTCAACAACCAAGATCAGTCCAGTTATGTTGGAATTGAGACTTTTTTTAACCTTCCAGCTTCAGCGAGCACTCACATGGAATATTTTATACTTTTAATTTGGGGTGTCAGGCAATTAAAATGTTTACTTGTGATTCATTGCATGACTTCTGTAGTTAACTCATGATTAATCCCAAATTTTGTATCTGTTCTAAATGTACAATAAAAAATTTTTATCCCTAAGTTTTTTTTATACTATTGTTAACATAAAAATGGAAAAAGTTTTAAACTAGTGTTGTTCCAAAACCGTTTTTTGGCCCCCGATACCGATTCCGATACCCAGCTTTGCAGTATCAGCCGATGCCGATACCATACCGATACCAAAGGTTTTTTTTTCTCAACGTGAAAAAATTGTCCTGCCATTGGTTCACAGCATTCAAGGGCCAATAGGATATCTTAGATCGGCATGCAGTGAACAAGTCACATATCAGTGACATTCACTGATATGCTGCATCCAAAGTCCTATATTAGCATTGTAATTAATGGTATCGGCATGTCACTTCTTCGTACTCACAGATACCACTGTTTTAATGCAGTATCAGGACCTCTGCTGATACCAGTATTGGTATCGGAACAACACTATTTTAAACTAATAGAAATATGGCTGCATCTTTTAGTCATTGATACAGTAATTTCATAAAATTCATAAAATTTAGTTCAAATAAAAAAAATGTACTGTGAAAAATCAGTGTAATATTGATTTGTGTTTAGGTCATATTTCTGCCACTAGATGGCATAATTGTCATATTAAGAGTTATCTAATCTAACTTGAAATAACTTGTGAAATTCTGCACATTTTTAAAATTGTAAAATACAACTAGACCCCAGTCTCCACAACTATATGCATTATTTTTTAAATGTATTAGTAACTAAATTTTGATATGGACATGTCTGCTGTGTTGCGACTGGTTATTTCCACAGTACAGGCTTTCCAAGTAAGGGGTAGTCATTAATCGAGCGTTACAAAAATTAGTGGTGTTAACGGAATGTTAAATTAACTCAAAATTAATGCACTATTTTTTTCCTTCAACGGAGATTTTTTAAACCTCATTACTCATCCTGAAAAGAGAATTTTGTTGAGACAATTGGATCTGATTTATTAAAATCTCAAACATTGGCATTATATTTCACTCTAAGGCACATCGAGCCAATCAAGATTGAAGGGATGGAATTGGAAGTGTTAATGGAAGAGGCAAACTAACCGTGGATATTTCAGTATCATTGTAATGACCCCTTTGGATCATTCACAGCTTAGACAGTTGAAGAATGTGTGTGTTTACAATTGCAGTATACTTCCCCCGTCCCAGGAGGGAACGAGTTGCTCATTAATGTAATCTATCGCTGATCATTTTTGGGAAGTCAGTAACTGCATAAAATCCTTGTTTGGTTTGATTTTATTAGCCCAGAGTGAATCTGCTCATTCTGAGTAACACTGAGTAACTTGGGAAAGCACCAAACAACCCCCCCCCCCCCCCAAAAAAAAAAAAAACTACCCTGGGAGAGGCCAGCACCAGCTGTCATTGTACATTGAAATGATCCAGATGCAAGGAAATGCAGAGCAGAAAGGAATTTTGTCACAAGTGATATACAGTAGCATGACTCCTTCTTGTGACTGCTTCTAACATTGGATTGCTGAATAGCCCATTTGTCTCGATCATTTTTTGTTGTTTCTGGCGTTTCAAAAATGTTTTCACAAGTGGAAAAGATTTGTTCCATCCGTCACCTCTCATTTTGCTTCCGCGTGCGCCTCGCTAGAATAACCGCAGTCATGGTTACACACAGCGGTGTGTATGCCTTTCAGATGCGGTATTTCAAATTAGCCACTGTAATCGGTCTCTACTAGTATTTGTGTGTTTGTGTAGAAATTAATTGTGCAACTATTTTTTCTTTCCCCCATTTGGGAGATGCAATACTGGATGTGCCTGGTTAGCAAGTCCAGATCAGTTTCAACAAAACCAGGCCCGATGACTGCAAACCTGAAATAACACATTTGTCCACTTGGGGCAGATCAACAGGAAGCAAATAATTCAAAACCAGCAAAGAAGATGACACTGAAATAGCTTTTGTATTACTTTTTTTTTTTTTTTTTTTTGCCTCCAAAATCAAGAATACATTACATGTTTATATCATCGTCATGGTAACGTCTTCCCATTTTTTGACACACTCTCGAGTCACTGAGGAAAGATGACCAGGACGCTAATTGTGGGAGTGAAGCATGTGGGGCATTAGTGCGTGAATGAGCACAGTACACGCATATAAACACACATATGCACACATACACTGTGATGTTAGTACAGGTGATGTTCTTTGTGAGCATGTGTAACCTGCCAGATGTGTGTTTTTTGTGTGAGCTCATGTATGTGTGTTTGAGAGCGAGAGATAGAGAGAGAATGTTCTATATATGCTGGAATGCAACGGAGTGAGGTCATGCTCTCTTAATGACACCCACCTGTCCGCTGTGCAGCGTTTCCATGGAAACAGACGACCACCATGAGAACGAGGAGAAGACTCCGCCCCCCCGCCATGATGATTTCTTTCTCCTGCAATGAGACGGCGGGAAGAAGCCATGTTGTCATCATTGATAATAAACAAGCACAACGGGTGACATCCAGTCCATCATATGGCCTGCCACAGACTGGCGACCAGTCCATTGTTTGTCTATGGGTGCTATTTTTGTGACCAGCTGAAGTTTACTTTTGGGTGGAGTTTTTATTCTTTTGGTATTTTCGTAGATGATATCCACCACACGTTTGCAGCGAAGCACAGAATCTGTCTGCCTGCGCCTGGATCAAATCCACCAAAACCGCGTTGCACCACCTGCACCACAACTTAGACCTGGTTTCACCTGATCTAAAGTCTAGTCTAACGTCTGCCACCAAATTGCCAGGTGCGCCGGCTGCATCATCATGTATAGTGTAATAGTAGATTCGTCTGCCAGAACACCCAAATTGCCAAATATGGTCAACTAGACCTCCCCTGGCAAGAATCTGTTTGTCTTTGTGTCCTCACATTGGCTGGTGACCAGTCCAGGGTGCACCCTGACTTTTTTGGCCAGAATCCACTGCGATTTGCTCCAGCTCACTCGTCACCTTAATAAGGATGTGGATAGCAGTTAGCATGCCTACCTCACAGTCAAGAGGTTCTGGGTCTGAATCTCAGGAAGTTTGCATGTTCTTCTCATTACGTTCATTACGTCGTTATTGATGAAAAAAATGATGATGATGAATTTTTGTGTTGGCAAAAAGCCCCAAGTCTCTTCCTGTTGTATTTGAGTGTGAGCAGCTGTCCGCTATCAGAACAAGAACAAGGAAGATTTGGCCCATCTGCTTGCGTTTACGCTGACGGCTGCGTTTCCTGCAGGCCCGCGTCGCCGACCACATCAAGCGCCAAATGGCGGCGGAACGCTTTGGAATGTCATCTGCGTGACGGTTGTGAGAAGACGGCCAAGACGAAGATAGAGTTACAGCAGGTCAACATGACAAAAACGTCAACTTGATTGTGTAAGACCACTGGCAGCACGGTGTCCTAGTGGTCAATGCGCATTTGTCTTGACGTGCCCTGACATTGGCTGGCGGGCAAGGATGTACCCAAAAGTCAACTGACATAGACTGCAGCTCACCCTAACGCAACTCTTTGAGGACAAAATGATGGATAGGAGGAACTTCGATCCACATCTGGAGCTGAATATTAGCAAGAATTCCGATAAACATTCTTGATGAGGTGAATCAATTAATGCACTTTTACAGACGGATGGATGTTGTTAGCATGCCAAACAAAGAGTGGCGAGCCTTTGAAAGGTTAATGGTGCTTGTTGTATTTATTACAGTTGAGAGGTTACAGATGGGACTGAGATGTTCATAAATCAGCTGAACAGTACTGGAATGTGTGTTTGTGTCTGCGTATGTGTAGATGGCTAACACGTGTGTTACCAGCCAGGTCCGACTCTTTAGCAGGAATGTGAGGATGAGGAAGACACAAGCAAAGTGAGAAGGTGTGAATGTGATAGATGTCAATATGTTGTGCGTATGTGACATCACGATCTGTTTATGTGTTAGTATGCGATATGTACGTTGAGGTGTGTGTGTGTGTGTAGGTTTCAGCTCTGCGTCTAATCACTTGCCAGGCCGGCCGACCTCCCCCAAGGACAGGGGCCTTGCTAATGTGAAGCATGTGATGGTAATCAAAGCGAGACCACTTGAGTGACTTTGTTTACGTCCTGAGATCAGATCCCCACCTTGGCTCAAGGACGCGCTTTAGCTCCCAGGTTGGGAAAAGGGGGACTTCCTGGGGGGGCAGTCACCCGATTGGATGTCAGTGACATCATCTGAAAACGAAAGGCAGTCTCGAAGGGTCAAAGGACACAACAATAAAACAGCAGAATCACTTCTCCTTGTTATTGTTCCTGTAGTTCTCAGTCCTGTGCTTCGTGATTCTATTCTTGGTCCTATTCCTGTTCATTTTCTTTTGCGCTTGTTATTGTTGCTGCTTCTGTTCTTAGTCCTGTTCTTGTTGCTCTTGTTCCTATTTTTTTGTTCATTTTTCTTCTTGCTTGGTCCTGTTCTTCTCTTCTTGCTCTTCTTTGTATTGTTCCTGCTCCTGTTGCCGTTCTTGTTCTTCTTGGTCTTGTTACTGTTCTCTTTCTTTTTTTTCGGTTATTTTTCCTGTTATAGCTCTTATCTCTTGCTGTCATTCCTGTTCTTTTTGTTCTTGTTCCCTCTCTTGCTCTTGCTCTTGTTCCTGTTCCTATTCTTGTTCTTGCTT
This sequence comes from Festucalex cinctus, assembly GCF_051991245.1. NCBI lineage: Eukaryota > Metazoa > Chordata > Actinopteri > Syngnathiformes > Syngnathidae > Festucalex > Festucalex cinctus. Next base: position 14,395,361 of record NC_135417.1, read on the forward strand.
GCTTGTATGTATTTGTTTTACATGCTCCTTTTCCCTGCGATTGGCTGGCAACCAGTTCAGGGTGTACCCTTCCTACTGCCCGAAGCCAGCTGGGATAGGCTCCAGCACCCCCAAGACCCTTGTGAGGAGCAAGCGGTTCCGAAAATGGATGGATGCTCCTTTTCCTATTCTGGTTGTTTTGTTATTGTTCTTCCCTCTTACTCTTATTTTTCTTAATCCTGGTCTTTTTCTTTGGTTCTTATAGTTCCTGTTCTTGCCCTACTGCTTGTTGTTGTTACTGTTCCTGTTCTTTTGTTCTTGTTCTTTCGCTGTACTTGCTGTAGGTTCTGTTCCAAGTCTTGTTCTTGTTGTTTTGTTTTTTTTTGCTCTACTAGTTCCTACTTGATCTTAAGTTCTTTAATTCTTTGTCCTGATGTTCTTGTGGTTCTTGATAATGTTCCTTTTAATATGCTTGCCTTTGTACCGTATTACGTAAAGTGTTAGTGTTGGTTCTTAGAAAGCCATTAGGAGAATAAACACAGTCATTCAAGTAGAGTCCATTTGGAGTAAAACCAGCGGCAGAACAGAGACAGCTGGAGCCCGCTGGGACTCGGGCCGCCGTCGCCAACTTGAATCCAGAAACTTGCAAAATGTCAACTTGTTGGTTTTTTTTTTTTTAACGAGGAGACGTCTCACAGCTGCTCCAAGCCTCCAGGATGCTGAGACGCAGAACCGAGCTCGGAACGGGCCCACGCCGGAGTACCATCTGGAGAACAGATGTGGTCTTGGCCACTTCCTCCAAATCCCGTTTGACAGCGAGCGCCACATTTTCGTCTAGTTACAGTAAAGGAAAAGTGATTTACTGACACACACCAAAGTCTTGCTGCGCCTTGGCCCGATGGACTTTGGACGGATTATGAATTCAACTCAACTTCACGCACATGGTAGTCCAGACCCGGCGGAAAAGCCAGACCCGACTCAGCATGGCCACAAATATTACCATAAATCTTATTCTTGGTCCACTCAAAGTCCTCTCGATCACCATGACTACATTATCATGATTGTTATGACTATTGCTATTAATAATATATTATTACTATGACGACTTGATTATTATGAATACTTTGACATTTGGAATCCAGTACAATAGTCACTGCAAAGTGACTATAAATGTCTTATAAATTTGACATACCACCGACTTGTTAACTAGCGTGCCAAATTTGAATAATAAAATAACCGGGTTGTCTCAGGGCTTTTCCGCGCGACAACAACAAGGCACTCTAAAGCGGCTCCGCTAGCACAAAATCCATGTCCACACGCCGACAATCACATCGGACTTAGAGAAAATATATATTAAAAAAAATACCTCACTCTCAGGCCGTCTCCCTATGACGCATAAGCACTGACACGTCCAACAATGAGGCACTCTAAAGTGGCCATATTATTATTATTATTATTATTATTATTATTATTATTATTATTATTATTATTATTATTACTCTCTTGTGAATGAAGGGTTAGGGCTTAAAAATTATGGTGGTCAACACAAAATATATAATTTTCACTAAGGGATGTACTCCCATTTTTTGCAAAGTGTTTTAGACATTAATGGCTGTTTGTTTATACAAATTTACACGGCTGCAACAGGTTGTACTCAGAATACTTTCGGAATAATTTCTTCAGCGTTGTCTCATGAAAATATTTTCAAAAATATGAGATGTAAACTCACTTTTGTAAGATACTGTATGTGATGTGCTAAACAAAAGAATCTCAAAGTACAGTCGAGTTGTATTTAACTTTTTAGTATTAAGAAATAAAAAATAATTACAAAATTAATAAATAATTTATTTAAAACTTATTTTGGAATAATTTTCATTTAACTTTTATGTGCATTACGTTTTTAAAAGAATCATAATGTAACGTTTGACCACCACTGCTACTGTATGTACTATTAATCAAGTCAAGAAAAATAATAATAAAAAAGATTGGGGGGAAAAAATCATATTTTGTCTTTATTCCCTGACTTACGAGTTAGATGGAGTGAAATGTAAATCATTGTGGACGTGACGAATTGTTGCTGACGGGAATATTGGGTTGGTCGGTTATCGGGGACGCGTCCACACACGTTTCTTCCTGCTCGGCCTGCTTTGCCTTATTTGGTCAACGCCAACAACGGCCACATTCCTATTCGGCCTTCAGAACCTTCTAGATAGAACATCTCCAGGAAATTCCTCTTCTTGGGTTTCTGGAGCGCAGGAAGCCTGCAGACGGAATGTTGAGCTGAGACGGCGTCGCCCGGGATTTCGCCAACGACACCCCAAAAAACAACATCGACACGCCCCGCCCAATGTGAGCGGACGCCAACCTCACAAATATTTGTACTTTTTCAGGAAAAATATTTATGTAACATTATCATTCTGTTTTGAGAATCTGCAGTGTCAACAAACTCTTTTCATTTATTTTTTTTATTTTTTTTTTGTCGTGGGCCACATGATAGTTCTGATTTCCCTCAAGAGGTCCGGGATGACTGTGACTGTGAGAATCATTTAAATGTATAATCGCCTCATTGTATGATCAATTGGCCCGCTAGCCGGGTGTTATTATATGCATAGTTAACAACGAACAAACTGAGTTTGAAATCAGAAATCATGGACAACAGTGACAGCCAATGTTTTGTGTAATAAAACTGTAACAATAACTACACTGACAAACAAGAAAATGATGCACAGGAACTATGCTGAAGTGAGTGGAGGAGTTTCATTTAGTCAGGCCATCTCCCTGTCTTATAAAAAAGTTGATGTTTGTCGCCATCTTGTGGCAGCTATTGGGAGTTATAGATCTTGTTTGTGAGGGCCTCAATGACTCGCAGAGAGAGCATAATAACTGTACACAATATTTGACTTCCCACCCCATATAAAATAATGTCGGTCGTATTTGAGAACCACGTGGGAGCTTAAAGAGTTAACTAAAACATGAGAGCCAAATGAGTCAACAGCCAAAACATAGCAGGGATGGGTTAAGTTTCCTGCCCAAGTGCCACGTTTCATTTTTAAAACAGACAAATGAGCCAGCTAATTCATTATGTAGACAAAAAAGACTCATTTAAAAATTTTATTAATTATGCATTAATTTAAATGTTTAAATAGTATGATTAAATAAATTATTTAATAATAAAAGAATCCATAATTTAAAAAATGTTTTTAATGCATTGCATGTTTATTATAATATTTTATTGTATCGTTTATAGTAAATAAAACATTTAATAAACAACATTTTTAATGTATATGTGCAATTGTTTAACTATTTGTTATTTTACTAATTACAATAAATTTACTAAATATTTAACATAAAATTAATATTGGCTTTTAATGTACAATATTATGTGAAATTATTTATTTATCCATATTGAGGAGAAGGTATAGAATTTCTGTATTCATGTGTCATGAATTGGTTCATGAAAATAACTTCTGTTGTTGGGTATGACAGATTAAATGGAAAAGAGAGCTATGGCGTTATCAAGTACAAAGTCTTGTGCGTGTGTGTGCGCGCGCGTTTGTGTGTGTGGTCTGTTTACATTGGACACAAAACATTTGGTGTGTGTGGGTGGGTGTCTGAATTTTTGTGTTTGAAGAGTTTTGTCTGGTCAACATTAAAAAACACTTAAAGTGATGTGTTGCCATGTGGGTATGTCTTGTTCTTCTACTTCCTTTCATTAATAGGTGGCAGAAAAAGTTGACTGAGCAATATAAAACAACAACAATAATAATAATAATAATAACTAGACTAAGTGCAATTTCTGGGGAAATTGCGTGGGAATACTGAAAGCCGAATGCTAATAGCTGAATGCTAAATAATAGCTGACAGCTAAGCTGAATGTCTATGAAGGAAATTGAAGGATAAATTATGTTAAAATTACAACAGAATTACTAACTAGTAATTACTAGTAATAGTAGTAGTAGTAGTAGTAGTAATATTATTATATAAGTTGTGTATTTAGTGCATTTAGAAATATGTTTTCATTATGGACGCAGGATATTGCTATTTTAAACCAATACCGATAAACCAATAATTTAGAAAGTGCTGATGTCGATAACCGATAAGCCAATAACTGTTTTGTTGAAAGCTTAGCATCAACATTAGCTTAGCATGCTAACGTAGCATGCTAAATTAGCATTAGCTTAGCATTAGCTAAGCATTACCTTAGCATTAGCTTGGCATGTAAACTTAGCATTAGCTTAGCATGTTAACTTAGCATTAGCTTAGCATTAACATTAGCATTAGGATATCCCTAATATCAGAGAGCTGGTATGGAAGCGAGCGTGGAAAGTGGGACTTAGAAAAAGTTCCATGTCAGTCCCATTGAAAATAAATGAGGAAAAGTTGATCTTTAACGTTAAATTGTGCGATTACTGTAAGTAATGTGGAAGCAGACGATATATTCCCAGGAAGGCGTCAATTTTAAAAGCTTTTAGCATTCCCACAACAACAATAATAATAATAAAAATAATAATACAGCTTTTCATACATTGGCATTGATGCTTTTTCTTATTTATTTTTTTTAGTAAGTGCTGTCGCCCCCTGCTGTATGGGAGGCATCTCCATACAAAGGATATCATAGTTTGGAGATATTTTTTTATTATTCTAGTTTTGGTTATTTCCTTTTATTTTATGAACTAAAATAACCTTGACACACACTTCCCAGGGGTTGTGTCGACTATTTTTCCAAAATTGAATCTGCATGTGAGTGTCGAACACTCTTAAGGGGCGGGGCCCACTTCCTGCACTGATCTCAATCTGAGCTTTCGATTAGTCGACAGAAATTTCCCCATCTACTTTGCCTTTCTTCATCATGTCGCATGACCTCCGAACGCCACGGCCCGCCGCAAACGACCACACCCTCATGAACAAACGGCACGTATACATCATCATGTATTCACTGTACTAATTATGGGCTTAGCTGAGCTTTTTTATTTCTTCAGAAATTGCAAACTCTTCCGTCTGTCTCCATTGAAAGAGCGAGAGGAAATAAAACCAAAAAAACTCATTTGAATGATTGTCAATGTTTCGTCATAATGCGTCATGGCCACCAATGTGGAGAGGTAACAGAAAAACATCTCATTATTTTCGGAATAACTCACACATAACACATAATTCACTCGTGCTGCAGACAGTGTGGTGAAACAAAACGCTTTTGTTTGCCACATAGACGTGATTTTTTGCCTTTTTTCCACTTGACGTGAGGGACTGACTGCAAGGTTATGTTATTTTTATTTATTTGTTTATTTTATCAGCCAGAATCAAACGTTGATACTTTTTTTTTAAACCCACTCTTGATTATTGGCGCCGCCTCACACTCTTGAAATTTTAAGTGATAACTTTTAATGGGTAAGGTATACAAGCACTCTCCTTCAGTGGCATGCAAAGCAGGGGCCAAAGAGGGCCCCTTACAAAAAAAATCGAAATAGGCAGTAGAATGTCTTTTGCTGGCCAACACAATGGATGAAAGTCAACCAGAAATTTCTTCGGAACATCAAAAGAATTCTTTAAAAATAATTGGAAAAAAAACAAAAACGCAAGCATAATCCACACAAATAAATTGTATGGATATTACAATAAATAATTTAACCAAATATTTAATTAGATAAATTATTAAGAAAAAAATAAAATTGTTAACTCATTCACTGCCAATGACGACTATAGACGTCAAAAATAAAATTAAATAAAATTAAATTAAAATTTTAATTAAAAAAAAAAAGAAATTTCAATTTAATTTTAGTTATAGTCTTCTGACTAAATATAATTAAAGCCTTAGTCATAACTTAGTCACCTGATTGTATTTGAGTTTTAATCCAACTTTAGTCGAAAAAAATAAGGAGCAATTTTAGTCGACTAAATTGACTTCTGGAGGTCGAGACCCAGTTTGTGGTCTCAGTAAGACCAAGACCAATCACTATTCACGATGGTAGCACTTAGCAATGAAATTGTTGCCATGGTTGTTATTAATAATAATTGGGATTAATAACTATGAATGAAAACAATGTATAACTAAAACTAAATTCAAATTTCTTGTCAAAATTTGCACTGGCTGTTTGCTTGGATTTTTGATGTCTATAGTCGTCATTGGCAGTGAATGAGTTAATTAACAGACTTTAGTGTGGGAAACGGCTACACAATAATGCAACAACTATCAGCGGCCTCCTGATCATGTAAACGTTCAGCTGGCCAGATTAATGTAGCCCCCAGGCCACACATCCTGACGTAATGTATATAAAAGTGAAACATGTCCACATCGTGTACATAAACTTCAACATGTACAAGTGAAAACATATGAGCTGCAAAAAACAGGAATTTACTGGCCGCTGCTGCCTCAAACTATGGAAGCGCATTCGGGATAAATGTTGGCAATACATCAGTTGCATGTTTAAGAGCTCATTGTTTTATTTTTTTTTAAGAGTTTTGTTCAATTCTGATGTTGTTACGTCATGTCGTTAGATTGTTTAGAGTCTTCTACAAAATACAAAGTGTAATTAAAAATTAATTGATACGATGAATGATGTTGAGCAAGCGTCAATTAGAAAGATATTTAAAATGTTTATGTTTATCGTCACGCAACAATGATGCAGAAAATGAAGATGCCAAATATGGTGCTAAAAAAGTCCAACTTGCAAACATTTGCAGACGTGTGGGGGGGCTGTGGGGCGGGGCAAAGCGCCAGAACCCCCTCACACATGCGTCTGGTTCCACTTTTTTTTTTTTTTTTCTGCTTGCACTTAATCTGCTTTTGCCATCAAAAAGAATGTTCATTTTCATATTTATATATAAACCACCTTGTCAAGTGGTTGGAACTTGTGATGAAAGAATGTTCCTGCTCATATTTCCTTACAAACATTCCATCCATCAATGTGTGCGCTTGCACGGATCTCATCCATTTAAATGTTGGGTTTTTTTTTTTTGTCTTGAATGTTATAAGTAAACTTAATAGAAGATTTGTTTGATCACAATCATGGAAAAAGAAACACTGAACATGCACACATGTGAAGCACCTGACATGCTTTTTTTTCCCCCATTACATTCACTTCAACTATGATCTTCATCCTCATTATTATGATTATCATCATCATCATCGTCAACTCCAACACCCACACACGACATTTAAGTCATGCACACACAAAAGAGAAAAAGAGCGACACTTACAAGTCACAGCTCGGACGTCCACTGCACGCCAAATGCAGCGTTACCACGGCCTTGTAGGGAGGTGCAGCCTGGGACACGCTGGACACGCCCCTCAAAGACCACCTCCTCCTTCACATACACGAGAGTGTGTTAGCACACACATTAACTGCTGAAAAAATGAAGAAGAAAAGTCTTTTCACATACCAGCTTCCGAGTGAGGATTATTTGAACGAAGACTTGAATTGCAGAATTCGCCCCCAATGGCTGATTTAGCTCAAAATGGCCGACTTCCTGTTCAATTTCAGGCTTGAGTCCTTGAGACATTTTTATACGTCCTGTAATGACAGATATGTCCACCCAATTTCATGTCCATCGGTGAAACTATATGGTCGGCGGATTAATTTTGAAAACTTTCTACGAGACACAACTATGGGAATTTGCCAAAAGTGGCTGCTTCAAAACTAAAATGGCCGACTTCCTGTTTAATTTAAGGGATGGAATCTTCAGGCTTTTTCATGCAGCGCTAAATTTTTCAAACTTTCCATAGGACACTATTGAGGTTGTCCAAGGTGTCTGCTCCAAACCAAAATGGCCGCCTTTCTGTTTAGTTTTACGCATGGGTTCTTGAGACTTTTTAATACATCCCGTTATGATTGACATGGCAACCCATAAGCTTTGGGGGGCCATGCTGAGGAACACCTAACTGTACATTTTCACCCGGATACACATGCTAGCAAAAAACGAAGGAAAAAAAAAATGTTGTCAGGCATGTTGAGACCCCCCCAAAAAACCACTCACTCATTCAATCATTGACTTGTCGTTTTAATTATAAACACAATGATTACAAGAGGGCCTTCACACACAGCCTGCTGCTAAAAAAAATTCCAGTTCCAAACTAGTAAAGCTGCTGTGAGAATTCTAAACACACTTGTCAGGGTTAATGTTGTTTAGTGTAGTATTAGTTTAATTTAGTATTCCAACTTTAATCACAAGGTGCAGTTTCGTGTTTCATGGGGAGTCACCAAATTTAATTTCTCTGTCAATATGCAATGACCGAAATTCCAGTTTCTCACAATGTATGGCCAGTTTTGGCCACCATGAGTTAGTACAAATGTTTCAAATGTGGTAATAATCGGACAAAGTCTATAGAGCTAGTCGATCTTAAAAAAGACCCCTAGAAATAGAAATAAATATAAAATGACCGCTAGGCTACAAATCAAAATGTCAGACTTCCGGTCATTTCCTACATAACTTTTTTCAGGACTCTTTTGAAGGATAGACATTTCTACCGAATGTCATGTTGCTAAGTCAAAGCAGCTTCAAAGGCTAAATTCTCAAATTTGGACAAGTTAATCTTTGCAGGAAACTGTTTTTATTTTTATTTTATTTATTTTTTTGGACTAAATAGTGACCAGATGGAAAGAAATTGCTCTCGAAGAGGGAAAAGTCGAAAGTTGACTCATTCGTCTTGTCTACATAAATGATAATCGCAGAAACAACATGTACCAGTTACTACTTGCGCCCTTTTATCACCATCATCATTCATTCATTCATTCATTCATTATCTCGCACGCACGGAGCCACGCCCCCTCCAAACGCTCTGGCCAAAGGGAGCCGTTTGCGACATTCGTCTGTGCTTTACGGCAGCGTGAGAAGCACACCAAACATGTGAAGGAAGAGATCGAAAAGAAAGAAAACGAAAATAAGATTCAAAGTAAGTGAAAGTTTCACATCCAGCGCGAGCACGCAAAGTGTTTCTCGTTTGCTAGCGTGGGTGTGATGTTGCTTTCACACCCAAATGAATTAGAAGTGACGCCTTGTGCTAACATTAGCCTAGCCTCGCACGTTGTTATCATTTTTAATTAGCTAATCGGCTAAATAAAAATAATTCGAGTTGGTTTGTCTACGTTTGCTACGCGATTGGCCGCTAAAGTAGCTTTGTCGTCACTTCACCTACCTCTTAGTGACTATGTCCTTTGCAAACGTGTCGCATTTGTACTACCGTCGCCGTTAAATGTGACATTTTCTTCACGACACGACTAAATCCAAACCATTTCCAGCTCCAGCGACTCGCTGGCTTCCATTCGGCGTGCAGACATTTGGAAAAAAAACAAGCGAAGCAAGTTCAAACATGATGAAAAGTGCTCATTTTAGGTGAGGAAGTTGGTCACGTGACAACAAAACTCCTCAATGATGCTACAATGTGTAACTTTGTAATGAAGTTACCATAATATTGTAACATGATGATAACACTGAGATGTCATTAATAATATATTGCAAAGAGCTTCAACATAACAGCACATTTTAATGTAACCTATAGAACGAAGTGAAAGCACTCAAAATCGACGCTTAATCGATTCTCAAATTAATTGACCAAATCCAGAAAACAGGTCAGCCCTATTGTTATATTAAATACAAAATTAACTGAATTTTAGTGTCTAGCAACAAACTGTTAAAGTTAATATGTGTTATGTGTTTTTTCCAGATGGAAAACTACAGTAAGGTTCGCAGCATGGAGCAGCCGTCCGTGTGTCCGTTCAGCCTCGTACCCGACACGCCGGAAGTGCGCGTCAAAGAAGGTAGCAAGATCCGCAACCTGCTCCGCTACGCCCTGAGCCGAATGGAGGCCCAGCCCCGGGCGGACGAAGATGGAGAAGGAGGTGGCGGCGAGGTCGACGCGGTTCCGGCGGGCCCTCCCGGCCGCCCCCTCTGCCGCCAGCTGGTGTTCACGGCGAGCGGCAAGGGCGTGTCGAAAGCCATCACGTGCGCCGAGGTGGTCAAGCGACGGGTCCGAGGCCTGCATCAGCTGACCTCGCTGGCCAGCGCCACGCTGACGGACGTGTGGGAGCCCCTGGAGGCGGCCGTCGGCCTGGACACCCTCACTGTCAGCAGGAAGCTGCCCGTCATCTGGATTCTACTCTCCAAGGACCCTCTGGACAACAGCCTGCCTGGGTACCAGGCACCCGGACGCTGCGATAACCTGTGGACTCGTGATGGGAAGGTGGAGACGGAGGCGTACAAGAGGAAGAGGGGCGGGGGCGGGGGCGGAGGCGGGGCCGGCAGAGGAAGGGGCGGCGGACGCAACACGGGACGTTTTCGGGACTTGAAAGCACCCAGATGATAAAAAAAAGCAAACAACGGTTTGACTGTGCTCGGAATAGGATTGGAAAGGGGTGGGAATTTTCCGTACGAAGTTAAGATAGGGAATTTGGAAATGCACTGTTGCCTTGATTTACAAGTGCCCCAACGTAAGAGTTTTTCAAGTTTTGCTTTGATTCGAGTGAGGTTCACTCACTCCACCCCTAGATGGCGGCACTGAGCTTTACAAAATCCCGCCACCATCAGTTGAGAGACTTTTGTCTTTGGAAGACAAATTTTGGTGCAACTTTACGTTTGTGTCAACAAGAATAAAAATAGAATACTAAGATAAGGTTCTGCATTTTCATGTTTTTTTGTGAAGGTATTTTGCCATATTTCTTTACATTGTATTTTATATTGTTATAGGGCTGCTCTGTATGGGCTAAAACCAGTGTCTCTATTTTTAGGCTTTTTCATGATACACGTATATGTTCAGTTTTCTCAAATGTTCAGTTGAACCCTTTCATGCATAAAATTATAGTATATAATGATTCAAGAAGACTACGAGTAGTTTTTCTTAAAATTGCAGTTAATATATGCATGTACAAAGTGGAAACTCAACGATATCAAAGTACAGTTTCTCTGCTTGATCATTTTACAACTATATTTGTATCCCCCCCCCCCCCCCCCCCCCCACACACACACACACACACACAACACTATCAAGTCTTGGCTGATGTGTTTCATCGCCGCAGCTGTGAGCTTCTATTTTGTTTTTTTGTTATTTTTGTCCATGAGCCCAAAATTGGCCAATGACTGCTTATGTCATGTTTGCGAATCATTTGGTACTGGGCCACAATAGATGTATTTCAAAAATAAATAAATTGGAACAGCATGAATCGGAGCCTGGAGGACAATTCAAATTGAACCATAAAACGTGTTGGCCACCTGTTTTGAATTTTGCTCTTTGTCTCTGCTCGAGAACAGCAAGTTGTCTAAAATGTCCTGAAACAAAAAGTTGGGCATGTGCATAGGTCACATTAATTTCACTTTGTAACGGTTATAGTGCATTTTAGGTTGAAATTTCACCACAACTGTCAACGTCAAGTTACGTTAGTGTCGTGTGATTCATGCGTTATGTATTTCAGTGTTCTCCATTTATTTCATTTGGTTGTAAGGAGAGACCGTTTTTTGAAGCACCACTACTGGTTCACGAGCTCCCTCTAGTGGTATGCGAAATAATGAATTACTGTAACGGGAATGTGTTACAGTGGCATCGACTTAATTCTACAATACTGTACGTAACATTTAAGCACAGTTCAGTGTGTATTTAACTTTTTAGTACATTTGCATTTAATCAGTTAAAATAGTTACTCTGTCGCAAACGTTTCTTCAGGTAGCCTACAATTTACAGTAATTGATAAATATTAATAATTGAGCATAATTAGTCACATGGAGTTGCCATGTCAGGAAAATTGGTAAAGAAACGTGCAAATCAAGTCAGGAATACAATAAACTTGTTATATTGTCACAATTAGGGTCATCAATTATATTTTGGGAAAACAAAGTCGTAATACCGGCATAAACATTCCAAAACAATACAAATATTTTGCATTTTGTTTTAAATACTCATTTATGTCAACGTTTGTAAAAGCATTTCAACATGTAGGCTGTTCGTCTGTCCTATAGGAGCGAAAAAAAATAATTGTTGACTGGTGGAAGCCAGTCATCAGCCATGCACGACATGTTTACGAGCTGTTAAATTTCATTTACAAGTGTGAGTGGCAAGGGGACGTTTCTCATGTTCACACATACACGCGTGCCCGTGGATTGAAGTGCAAACGAGGACGAGCGGAAAGTGTGAAGAGAAAAAACCTTTTAACATTACAGTAGTATACGCACACAGGCACACTTCTTTTGATGGCTGCTGCCGCCATTTTGTAGCCACCACATTGCTTTATATCATTACATCATTTAAAAAACAAAAAAAAAACTTTATTACACGAATTTAAAAACGTGTGATGAGTGACAGTGTGTGACTGAGTAACTATTTTATCGCAGTTAATAAACTAGCCTTAATTAAAAAAAAAAAAAAACGCGTAGCTTACTCCTGGCGTTTGGCACGTGTCACCATTTTTGTTACATAATCTATTTAAATACAGTAGGCTACACAAATGTATTGTTAGACATTTAGTAGTACTTAATAAATGTTTCAATTCTATTTTAAAAGTGTAATTTCCAGAATCATTTCTAGTCTTTATTTCATTGCCAGCATTTTAAAAAATGATTAAACAATGAAAGGAGAACATGAGAGCTGATGTGAATGTTTTCCTATTCGGTTTATTTACACACATGACATTTAAATAAATTAAAGGTGCAAACATGCGTTGTATAAACATTGTCACAATGGATCTTGGCCCTTTATAAAATGGCGGTATATACACCTGAGTTGTACATTCTATTGCAGAAACATTGTCCCCTCCTGTTGGAGATCAGGACCAGGGTCTCCACATCGTCACCGCCGTGCTGGGTCTCTTTTGGGGCGTTGTCGCCTTGCGAATAACGCTCCCCGAGGGACCCCCAAGGGCCAGGGGGGAGCCGGAGGGCCACAAAGAAGATGAAGAAGAGGATGAGGACTCAGCGATGGCCACACCCTCGCCCTCAGATCGCAAGAAGTGGGCGGCCCTCTGCAGGCAGGAGGAGAAGCCATGTTGATAGGAGTGCAGCGTCTCCTTCTTTTGGTCTTTGTTGGCATATTGCTGTAGGAAGAAGACTGTACGCTCCAGGATCTCTGCTTTCTCCAACCTGCGCCCACCAACTACCTGTCAAACAACACACAGTTTTAGATGCACACACACTCACACATTTACACTTTAAACGTCACTTTTTTGATAGGGTAAATGCTTTCACTTTCTACTAAAAGTTACTTTCATTTTAACAGGTCAACTTTACATACCATCTCAAAATGTCTTCGCTATCCAGGTAGCTACCACTGTAATGACCAACGTTTATAAAACATTTAAAGAAAGTATATATTTTGTATTGTTTAAATACAACTCAGCAGTACTTAAGTGTACTGCGCTGGCTTTAAATAATACGAATGTAAGAAAAACAGGTGCGCTAACATTATGCAGTTATGAGATGTATTTCTTCTGCACACCACTAGAGAGCGCCCGTGTGCCACAATTTGTCCCAGATCTGTCCCAAAAATAAATTCATTAAAGCTACAAATAATAATAATAATTACAATAACAATATTATTATTATTATTATTATTATTATTATTATTATTATTATTATTATTATTATTATTATTATTATTATTATTATGAAGGACAGGAAAAAACATGAACTCAGCGGAGCTGTTAAAAAAAACAACAACAAAACACTTAACCCTAAAGCAATCATCATCATCATCATCATCATCATCATCATCATATTCCTTGTACCTTTCATTTTCTTAATTCGTACAAAAGTAATATAGCATTTTATTTACTTGTGGTGCAAGCAAAAGAGTTTTGAGATTCTCCAAGCTTCGGTTTATTCTTTCTCGCCGCTGTCTTTCCACCAGAGGTTTTAAACTCTGTGGAATACAAACAATATCAACATGATCACGATTATTAATATGATATCATATCTCAGTGGGATAATGATAATGATCATCCACATACCTTCCTGTCTGTGTTTTCGTGCTGGCAATGCTGAGGTTTCTTCATGACTGCAAGTGAAAGTTGAATGTGGCCCCTCAGGGCTCACTAAACCTATAAAAACTCACCACAGGCTCCACCCACTCACCCTCACACTCATCTTTGAAATGGTAGAATTGTGTCCTATTCATTTAGTAGACTTGTACATTCATTTTGCTTTCAGAGAGCAGATTGTAAGTTTGTTTGAGTTCTTGTAACATTATAATTTATTTTCCATTATGTTTTTTTTTTTTTTTTATCTTTGTGAAAATAATTAATTTGAATAAACGTTCTTATCCGATTTATTAGATGCCTTCACCTTTGCACTGTCATCCATCCTTTTATAGTTGTCTTATTCATTCATGTTTAACACTTTTTTTTTTTTGCAAGCACCCTTCTCTAATCCACGGGCACGTGGACGTATTCACCCCAGCCCCCTCCCTGCACAGACCCCCCTCACGCGACACGCGCCCCCTGAGAAGTGTGAGCAGCACGTGTTTTATATTAACACATGTGAGGAAAAAAGTGGAGATGAGGGGTTTGTGGGCGTCAAGCATCCGGCTAAAAACGTCCCAAACACCTCCAAGAGGAAGAGCGCCACAACTAAAGCTTGTGTGAAAAAGTTTGTAGTCACACAATTTAACCATAAACAACATTGCACCCTCGATTACATTGTGTATTTCATTTCAAGTTTGTACTTAGGACATACGTGAATTGATAACAAAAAATTGTTAACCAATAACACACACAATCCCCCAATACATTTCGGAATTATAGCTACATACAATTCTCTTTTTCTTTAAATAAATGACCACAACGTAATCGTGTTTTACGCGCACCAAACTTCAGCAACGAACACCTGAGTTGTGTATTTCATCTATAAGTCTAGACCAGTGGTGTCAAACTTAAGGCCCGCGGGCCGGATCAGGCCCGCAAAGGAGTTTAATCCGGCCCGCGAGATGATTTTGTAAAGTTAAAAAAAAAAAGTTGTAATGCTGGACTAATTAATCAGTCGGCCACAATCAAAATATATAAAATATATAAAATTTGTAACTTCACAAGCAGTCCTTGTACGGGGAAATCGTCCTGGATGTCATTATTTTACACACAACTTAAAGTTACGATTTGTTTAGTTATTATTATTATTATTAGTAGTAGTAGTAGTATTTATTTTAATCATAGACCAACAAATGTGTTAAATACGAATTACTGGTAACACAAATATATGATATGACAAGGATTAGCGTCCTTATAACGTTATTAACTGTGCCACGCAATGCATTCTGGGAACAGTATATATGCAAAACAGGTAGATTTAACACATCCAGGACTCAGTGTTGCCGTGTTCCATTTGCATTTGTATTATTTTTTTTGGAACAATATGATTATAATTGAGCTCCGTAATTAAGGGCTGGCACACAATTAGAAGAAATCTGCGTATAATTGACGGCAATCATTTTAAAGTTATATACCGTTATTTTACCGACGCGGCCCATTTGGTAAAATATTTTCCTCCATGCGGCCCCTGAGCTAACATGAGTTTGACACCCCTGGTCTAGACTTAAGCAAATTATGTAAGTAAAGCGACAAGACTGGCGGCATGCGCATGCGTGGAGTCGTGAATAAACACAATCAAACAAAAGTGTAAAGACACATAATATGACACATTTCTCTGTGCTCTTAACAACCCGAATGATAATCCAGGCATTTTATTCACATTACATAACATATTTATGTAGCTAATCATTTAAAGTCAAATATTTGTTGTGTTTGTGGGTGCATTTGTTTGACAATTGGCGCCACGTGCATGGAATGACGCGTGCGTGTCAATGCAAGTGTGAATGAACGTGTGAGTGACTGAAGCCATTCCACATTTTTTGTTCGTTCACACCTCTGCCCACGGCGAGAAGCGGCTGCTTTCCGTTATCCCACCGTCACACCACACAACATTTGGCTCCACATCGGCCTCGTTTGCTAATTCGATTTCTTTTTCCCT
This sequence comes from Festucalex cinctus, assembly GCF_051991245.1. NCBI lineage: Eukaryota > Metazoa > Chordata > Actinopteri > Syngnathiformes > Syngnathidae > Festucalex > Festucalex cinctus. Next base: position 14,411,273 of record NC_135417.1, read on the forward strand.
CTCTTTAATATTCTAATAAGCTCCCCGTCGGTCCTTTTTTTTTTTTTTTTTTTTCAATGTCAATGTGACTACAGTACTTCCAGAATCAGTTTTCGGCTAAAATTGTTTGAAAAATATATTAACTGTATTAGTCTCACTATAAGGATTTAAGTTGTGAGCGACAACTTTGATTGATTTATTAATAGCTCGTGATTTGTAATGCGTTTGTATTGAATTAATGGCATGCAGTTATATTAATTTCATGACCCAATTTATTCCATGACATTCAATGCAATGCAATTTTTGAAGCCTATTTATTTAAAATGACATGGCATTATTTGACATTTTACACTTTATTCACGGTTTATTTATCTATTATATGCATTTAATTTGGGCGCAAACGACACTTTTCCTATGACTGTAGCCTACTTGAAGCAACGAATAGGCTAACTAACACTTCATGTAAATGGTTAACACTTCATTTATGACTTCCTGCACTATAGAGGAATGAGAAGGGCCGCCGAGTGGCGTTCCCACGGGACACACGACACCCTTCCGTTGTCCACTTCTTTCCACCGAGGTGTAGAAAACGCGATATAACAGGCACTCGACATATGCGCCACCATTTGCATCCATGTGTGAGTGCGTGGGGTGGGATCAACCCCCACCCCACCCCCGCGGGTGTCTGTCTCGAAGTTTATTAGTGAACTTTGCTCATTAGCCACTAGCCAGCACAGATTTTTAACTCTGGTTAACTAAATTCAGTGGTGCCTTGAGACACGAGTGATCTGACTTAGAAGCCAAAATTTTAGATACTAGCGGTCCGGTGGCAGTGAACTCATCTCATTTCACAACAAGCAGCAGTTCGGCAGACATTAAAAAAAAATCATCCCAAAATAAAAAGTTTATTCCCACTTCCAGATGAAGTTTCAAATCAAACATAAAACAAAGAGAATCACGTGTTTATAGTGCTGTCAAAGTTAAAGCGTGAACTCATTATTAACTCATTCACTCCCAGCCATTTTCATGTTCTATTGCTATCAAAACATGGAACCTACCAAAAAAAAAAAAAAAGTGTCTCTTCTTTCATCAGGGAAAAAAAAAAAAAGTACCGTATATTTTTTTATCTGTTTTTATGTTTTGTAGCAATTAGCATTACAATTAGCTAAGTTTCATCATTATTCACAAACCTGTTGAAAATACTGGGGAAAAAGAGCTTGTTGCAACATGGACCTGGTTGATCTCTTATACTTTGCTGCCACCTGCTGGCCGTTTTTATTTTTGTTTGTTTTTTGTTTTTTTTCTTATTGTAATAAGTACCATCGCTTTAACCACCCGCTTCAGGTCAGAAACTGCATCAAAGCCTTCATACAAAAACTTTAGCATACAAAAACCTAAAAAACGTATAAATACGTTTTTGGGAGTGAATGAGTTAATCATAAAAAAATATTGCAACACTATTTTGACCACATAGCTTGACAGTGGATGGTTACGCTAAATATAGCACAGGTTGTGTTGAGCAATAAACATAACTACATGCATTAAAGTCAAGCATTTTGCGTTTGACGTATTATATTATATGAATATTTGTTCATGTGAAAATATTGGGGTCATTTTTTCTTTCTTTCATTTTAAAATATGCACACAATTAACTGATTAGAAAAAAAGAGGAGGATGAGCATGTGCAGTGGATCAAAAAATATTGAAGGTGTCCTCATAACATTAAATGCTGAAATAATTAACACATAACAGGTGCTCTTCAAATTTAGCAGGCAAAAAATGTTGATTAAAAAGACTTTTTGATGACGTGATTAATTGTGATTTATCAAAATTCTGAGGTGTGATTAATCTGATTTAAAAAAATACATTTTTTGACAGCTCTAGTATATATACTTTATTATTGTTTATTATTATTATTATTATTACTACATTCCACTTTGGCTAAAAAGTCAATTTAGTTGAATATTTATTTGAATATACGTTTGCTTGGACTCAAATCTCACTTTCAGGTACTTTTTACAGGAATGAAATATCAGCATATCACTCAACCTCAAAGGGACCAGGTGGAGGAGGTGAAAGGACCCCCTGTGTCCCTTTCCTACAGTTGGGGTAGTGGGGAGTGTTCAAGGGGGGCTAGTTGGTGCTAATGAAGATGGAAAACTACTAAGGAGTGCACCATATTCTCCTAAATGACACGTGGTTACGATTAAGAGCCTAATTCTCTCCAGCGGCAAAGGATTGCGAGGGTGGGCGCAAGTAGCAAATGTTTTTCAGCAGGTTTCGTTCGATGTTGCTAGAAGTTGCAAAGACTGTGCCAGACACTTGCAAACAGCTTTTTTTTTTTTTTTCAAATTTTGAATAGGTTTAAAATTTCTTTGCAAGTTGGTTGCAGTATCATGATTTAGGGCTGGTTTTCATCAGCTGGAACTCATGAACAGTTCTACAAGAGCAGTATTAGCACAAAAATTTCAGGGTTCTACTATAAGTAAAAAAAAAAAAAAAAAAGTCAGGAAAAGCCTACTGGAACATCTCAACTTTATTCGGGGAGGCACTACTTTTTTTTTTTTTTTTATGTTTTCAGTTCTACAGATTATGGGTCACATTAATGGTGAAAAAAAAAAGATTAGAAATGTCTCATTTTTAAATATCACAAAAAAACCTGGCATTTGAAGAAGGGTGTGTAGACTTTTTACACTGTATTTTCAAAAGTATTGGATTGCTTACACCTACGAATGATCTGAAACATCTGTCACTTTTAAAAATCAAATGTGGCCCTTGAGCACAAATTTGCATACACAAAAGTGTTTATTTCCAATTAAAAGGAAAGTTGGGTCAAGTCATTTCTCAGTCACTACAGGAAGTAAAAAGAAATCACGTGTGTGGCATTTGAATGGAATGTGTTTATTTGTGGGGAAAAAAACAAAAACAAAAACAAACAATAGAGGCTCACCATAGGGAGACATGGACAATAAGTTAGTGTGCAAAATATACAAGTTATATATTATCATTAGGTGGGATCACAGAGGGTGTTGATGACTCATGGACGTGAGGGCGGGGCCCCTCATACTTTAAAGCAGCTGGAAAACGAGACAGGAAGGACACTTGGTTATGATCCGCAGCCCCGTTCGTCTGCGCGTGCGCGCGTGTGACAACTCACCTCTGAAGTGGACACGTGGCGGGCGCCAGCATCCAGCTCCCATCCCGAACGGCACGATAGCGGGTCGAATGGTTCACATATATACACAGCAGCGTACGAATGACGTCTTCAAACTATTTACACCATCAACTTGACAGATAATGTATACATGGGGGGGAAAGGGGGTGGGGTTGGTCAAAGTTCATGATTTAGGGCCACGGCCTCCACACGCTCTGGCCCAGTGAGGGGCCCTCCGCCGGGGGGCTCTCCATGCACGTCCCCAGCCAGTTTTGCCCCTGCGCGGGGGTCCTGGGGGGCTGAGCCGCCGCTCGCCTGTTGTGCTTGGACTTGTGCCTCAGCATGTGGAGCATGGAGGAAGAGGAGGATGAGGAGGAGGAAGAGGAGGAGGAGCGTTGGATGAAGGAGGCGTCCAGGGCGAGCCACAGGCCTTTGCCCTCGGGCCCCAGGAAGTGGGCGGCCTTTTGCAGGCAGGTGTGGAAGCCGTCCTGGAAGGAGTGTTGCTGCGGTTGTGGCCCGCTTGTTGCTTTGCTCTTGTGGAGGAACCGGACCGTGTGCTCCAGGATCTCCGTCTTCTCCACACGGCGCTGGGCTGCACCCTACAGCGACACATGCACGAGCATTTATTATTAATGTATTATCAGGCTTACGTTTGTCCCGATTTCACTCTAAAAACAGTTGGGTCAAAAGTAACCCAATTATGGGTCGAAAATGGACAGATATTCCAACTTTGGGTCCAAAATTGGGCTCTTTTGTATAAAAGAACCCGGAAAGTTGGGTCAGATTGTCTACTTGGGTCATTTTCTATAAAACAACCCAGAACGTTGGGTTGGATTGGATTGTGTACTTGGGTCAGTTTGACCCAATTTTGGGTCACAAATTGGGTCATTTTCTATTAAAAAACAAAACAAAACAGAACATTGGGTTGGATTGTCTACTTGAGTCAGTTTGACCCAATTTTGGGTCACGAATTGGGTCATTTTCTATAAAACAACTCATAAAGTTGGGTCGGATTGTCTACTTGGGTCAGTTTGACCCGATTCAGAGTCCCAAATTAGGTAATTTTCCATAAAACAACTCGTAAAGTTGGGTCAGATTGTCTACTTGAGTCAGTTTGACCCAATTTTGGGTCACGAATTGGGTCATTTTCTATAAAACAACTCATAAAGTTGGGTCGGATTGTCTACTTGGGTCAGTTTGACCCAGTTTTGGGCCACCAATTGGGTAATTTTCTATAATACAACCCAGAAAGTTGGGTCACATTGTGTACTTGGGTCAGTTTGACCCAATTTTGGGTCACAAATTGGGTCATTTTCTATAAAACAACGCAGAAAGGTTTTCGGGTCTTGGTTCAAGTCTTCAACTTCCTGGGTTGTTATATATGATACGGCCCCATTTTTGACCCAAAGTTAGAGTATCTGTCCATTTTATATACAGGAAAAAAAGTTTTTTTTTCTTCACAGTAATAGATTTTTAACTGAGAGTTTACTAATAATTAGCTGGCATTTTTTTGCCAGTTATTTACAGTAAATTCCACTACTAGAGTCTTCAACATGAATGTTTTTTGGGGATGTGGAAGCCAGAGCACCTGTAGAAAACAGACGTGAGATTTGAACGCAGAACCTTGCGACTGTGAGGCAGATGTGCCAATCACTAGGTCACCCGCGGCCATTTTTTTGGATGAATGACGCTAACGTGCATGTTTTTTTTTGGCCCATAAAAGAGCACGGAGAACATGCAAACTCCACACAGGAAGGAAGGCCTGAAACGAGATTTGAACCCAGAACAGTGAGGTAGACGTGCTAACCACTAGGTCACCGTACTGCCCTCAATATGAGTCATTTGATCCAATATTGCTTAATTTGATTTTAATTACCTGTTCCTGCTGTTCCGCAGGCTCCTGCATCAACATGTTCCTCAAACGCTCCAGACTGTGGTTCATTCTCTCACGTCGACGCTTCTCGACTTGAGATTTTATAAGCTGAAATGCGTATTTTTAAAAAAGAAGACGAAGTAGTTAAATCTTCCATATATGCTTAACTCAACTATGTGAAATTCTTTCAAACCTAGAGTTATACTCAAGTACTTTACCTTTTTATCGCGGTTTGCATCCTCGGCTTCCTGCATGAGCTTCATGATTCAATCTTCTTCCAACTGCCGGCTTCCTTTGCGATCCAGAAGGTGTCAGAAAAAGGACGCGACCACCCCGGGTTGCTTGTTTTAAATCCTTCCTGTCCGCTCTGGACACGCCCATTTACGCAACAGCCAACCACATGCCACCTAGGCAAATCCTTTCTCCATGGGGTGTCTTGGTGCCTCAGATTTGACTACTCCGAGTTTACGTCACAAGTCAAAATGGCGGTGAAAGGACCGCTCATTGAAAAACAATGGATTTAGGATGAATTCTATGGTTTGTGAGGATAAATTTTGCTTTCAAAATGGAGTGGATGGAATCTCGTTTGACGACCACCGATCTGCCTGGTTTGTAGTCACAGAAAAAAGCAATACGCTGTTTGTTTACATAACGTAAAGTTAAAATTTGCATTGCTTTGCATTGTGGAAATATCAAAAATGCCCGCATGTTCGTAAATGTCAATATGAAATATACATTAAGAATGTTCATGTAAAAGCAACCTACAACCTACTAAATAAGATGAAGTTGGTACTGTGATATTAATAATTACATAACGAATAGTAACTCAAAGATAAACTGCAACAAGACGCCGTTGCATTTGCCTCTTGGCGCGTGCGTGCGTGGCCACTTAACATGAACACGTTTGCATTCACACCTGCAAAAAAACACGCGTGCCATCTTCATGCATGCGTGCCGCGTGCTGGCGCGACAAAATGTTCCACGCGTGCGTGCGAAGCCTTTTGAAGTGGACCGGCGATTGTGGGGGAGCGACGCCAGCCCCCCCCCAAGTGCGACAGTGAGATAGTGACCGGCAGACGCTTCTCGCTGTGAGGTGTGACTGGTTCACACTTGATTCCATGTGACGTGCACGCGTCAATCCACGGGGCGCCGAGCTCATTCGCATGCGAAGGCAAGAAACTTTATGAGGGAGAAATGTTACACGTACATCCAGCGTGTTGGATGTTGACATTGTTTTATAGTGGACCACATCCAGTGACCGTTTGCACAATGTGTTTGCGAAGCAAATAAACCGGACATAAATGTATCTCAAATGGGGAAAAACAAAACAAAAAATAAAAACAAAACAGGATTAGTCTACAGAGATTTACTAGATTAAAATTATTGGATCGGGCCCATCATAAGCGCATAAACCCGTTGAAGAAATGTTCTCAAAAGTCTGGTGGGAAACTGGAAACTGCACATTTAAGATTTGTGCATATATTTGTCTTTCAACGCTTTCAACGTCACGAATCCACTAATCTAGACTTTAATGAACACTATTGTAGCATTGGTGAAATAATCAGGCTAACAACTCTCTTTAATGAACAGTTTTCAAGTCACAAAACAGCAGGCCCTGATGCCTTCAAGGCCTGTCCAGACCGTCGGAAACTACCCAACCCGCGACCTGCACCCCCAAAATTTGCTACACTATATGTTAGATTATAACTTCAATATATTTTTGGTGCGTGTAAAACACCTTTACGCAAGCTTTGGTTGTAATTGGTCACATTTGTAAAACCCAAGTTCGATTATTTGATTGGCTTATAGATTTTAAACCAGACTTTCAAAGACAGTATTGTCGTTTGTGTTTGGTGCGCGGAAAACATTTTTACGCACAGTTTTTTTCCTCTCGGAGGTGTTTGAGTCACACTTTGAAGTGTTTGAAATCGACGCCGTTTTATCCGGATGCTGACGCCTTCCTCCTCTTTTTTCCTCTCATATGTTAATTGCACACGAGCTGCTCGCACCTCCAAGGGGGCGCGTGTCGAGTGAGTGGGGGGGCTATGCAGGAGGTGGGGCCACGTCCACGTGCCTGTGTTGATTAGCGAAGGGTCCTGTTGGCGCATGCTTCAAAAAGTGTTAACGATGCTGCACCAACATGGCTTCTTCTGCCTGCCTGCAGAATTGCTGCAGGCCCACTTCCTGCGATCTCTGGGCAAAGGCGTGGCCCTCGCTGACTCCTCAAGTCCTCCCTTTTTTTCCCTCCCTTATTTCAACTTCTTGATGGCCTTCTGGCTCTCCTCCGGCTTTTGGGGGTCACTACAGGAGCGTCCTTCGTAACACAATGCCCCAAAAAGAGGCCCGCAGCATGAGCTTGTGGAAACCCTGGTCCTGATCTCCAACTTGAGAGGACAATGTTAGTGCAATAGAATGTGCAACTTCATGTGTAAATACTGTAATTTATATGGACAAAAATCTATAGTGTGCATGGCGATGAAGAATATTATATGAAGAAGCATATTTACACTTAAATTATTCATATGCCATGCATAATACGTTGTCGTTTTGTTTTAATTAGCTCTATTTTATTTATTTATAAGTTTTAAATAGCTGAAACATTGTTTTTAAATAAAATAAAATAAATAATAAAAAACCGAATTATGCAGTAAAATATCACATGGCAGATATTTTAAGCAGAAAAACGTTTAAAATGTTTGTATAGGATTATTGTTACATAAAGATGTGTAAAAAAGAAAAGAAAAAAGAAAATGGAAAAGAATAAGCCTCATTTTCGTTAATTGTTACCCTGTCCAGCCTATATAGAGACAATGAAACGATGGTTTTGCTAATAAAATATGTATGTACATATAGTTTTAGCGGATTTGCTATTTGACTTTGTTATCATAAAGTCACACATTTGGTTTCATTTTATTTATTGGTGGCACCAAGCTGTTATACAACAAACGAGCAGAGGTGGGCGCCATTCAACTTCTCATTGCGTTTAATTTGACGGCCATCATCAAGCTGTTTCCCAGCGAAAGTGACCATTCATGCAAAAGGTGCACTCATTTACAACGTTTTCAGAGCCACTGAGTGCCCTCGATATGCTTTATTTCCCATTTCTTGCCTTTTTGTCGCTGTTTGCCTCCTACAAAGGAGGCAAGCCGCCATTACAGACCGCCTTGCCTCCATTCCCTGCTTTAACCCGAGCAAACCGTAACACGACAAACAATTTCCGAAGAGCAAGGCTGACTTTCCCGCAGGCTTATCTCAGACTGCCGGTGTTCGTCCACTCCAATCTACCGCCGCTGGAGAAGGTCCATTTGTATCCGGCTAAAGGCAGCGGCCTCGAGCCTCTACCCGGGCCCGTCCGAGAGCGCCTTCTCCCGGCGCGGCCTGGCTGGAGGCCGCAGGGCCCGTCGGGTGATCGCTCCGTGAGGACGTCGTGCAAGATGGACAAAATGCTTGTCAGGGTGCCCAAGAGTATCCTGGGCGGCGGGAAGATCAATTATGAGCTCAAACTGGGGACGTGTCAATCCAAAAAATCGTCGAAGAATTACGTTTATTTTCTAAATGGACTCCATCAGTGTGGAACCAAGCAACTGGTGAGCTAGCCTGGTTTGTGATTTTGGGGGGCCGCCGTTAACTATGGTACACTCGTTTTTCTTGGTCAACGTTTGTCACATTGGGCCTTTGAGGTATGAGATACTTTTATAAAATTGTAGCCATTTAATAGCTAAGATGAAGATGAGCGTCACAATTAGCTGGGTAAGTCACCTGGCAACATGTTCACAAAATGGCGTCGAGGCCAAGCATTTTAAAGTTATTGTTTTTGCTGTTTTAAGTCCCATGCATTAGGTCATATTAACTTGAACTGGATTCATGTTCGGGCCAACAACTACATTAAATTTGATATTTGTGATTAACTGATTACATTAATTACGATACATTGATGTCATCAGTGTGCTACTCGTCACATTCACCACCCACTTAATTAGAAACATTTGTGAAAATTTGTTTTAATGAATGAAAAACATTAAAACAGCGGAACTGTTTTAAATAAGAAAGCAGAAACCACATCAGAGATTAACTGCACGACCGAGCGATTTTTTTATTATTATTTTTTTAATTCAACCTTTTTTGGCACTAATTTTAATAACAAAAAAGTATTTTAAAAAAATGTGAAACAACCATTCATTTGCTATTATTTTGAGTTGATCTGTCATCTTCTATAGGCCTGCCTATGTATAGATTGTAAATCATATAGATGACAGATGTAACCATGGATAAGACCCATCTAAGATTCAGTATTTATTTTTTTGGTAAGTTTCTTTGTATTTATCATTTGTTTTTGTGCAGATGATTAATGGCCAGATGACCTATTCAAACACACTGCATTACAACCCAGGGATGAACCAAGGGCCAATAAGGAGAACGGTGCCCTTTGTCATGCCTGTTGCCTGCAATTACACCAGGTGATTTCCACACCACGGCTCGGATTCTATGACGTTATGTGCGGGGCTATTAAAATACTGTTTTTATCGGTCTTCATAGGTATCAATATTCCTACAAAGTCGGCTACCTTCCAAAGATGCGCATGCGTCACATCTTCAAACCAATGAGGAATAGAGCCAATTTCATTCTGACGCCACGGAACGGTAAACTTTGAGGAAATAATCCACTTTGCCTCTTTAAATGAATTTCAATAATCAACATAAATAGAAGAAATAGACTTATGTGTGAACTAAATAGGGTACATTTAACTCATTCACTGCCATTGACGGGAAAAAGACGTCAAATGATACTTTTTTGCTGGGCTGGCAGTAAATGTGTTAAAGATGAATTCCCTTGTGTTGTAATTGTCAGCTCAGTGGGAAAGGCTCGCTCCTTCAGATCAGTACATTCTCGGCGAGCGCATGTACTTCGAGGCCGAGGGTCCATCCATGCCCCAAGACATGAGGCTTTACGTCCACTCGTGTTACGCCACACCCAATAAGTCGCACACCTCCACGCCTCAATTTCCTGTTGTGAAGGACTTTGGGTAAAAGAAAAAAAAAAAACTTTCAAAAAACCTCTAATTTTGTTTAACAGAAATGGATGTGTGTGTTTTAACCAACTGTCTTCCTCCACCGATGAAGGTGCATGATTGAAAGCAAATACAGTCGCTCCAGATTCATCCCGCACAAGAACAACATTGTCAGATTCTCCGTGGATGCTTTCTTCTTCCGAGGAATGACGGACCATGTGAGTTACATTTTGTTACCCGTTCCAGAATAAACTACTTGCCCAACAGTGACTTTCTAATTCATGTCCAGCAGCTCTACATGCACTGCACCATGTCGGCAGAAAGTGACGTTCCTACTCCGACGGCGAAGTCCTGCAACTACGACAAAAACACGGGAAGGTGCGCTTTAAAAAAAAAAACAAACAACAACAACATTTTATTAGGAGAAGCGAGAAGAAAAAGATAAATTGTAAAAATCTAAAAATGTAAAAAAAAAAAAAGAACAACTTTTTGAATTAAACATAAGGAAAAAATGGCAAAAAACATGACATCAGGAAATTGTAATTGTTCACTACTTTATGCGTAAAAATAGTCATAATTTGATGATATGAAAAATGTAATTCTGTCAAAGAAATCAATTGGAATATTTGTACTACTACTAATAAACAACTAGGGGTGTGAATTGCCTAGTACCTGACGATTCGATTCGTATCACGATTCACAGGTCACGATTCGATTCGATACCGATTAATCCCGATATGAATTTACAAGTCAATTGTTGCGATTTTTTTCATTCAAATTTAGAAAATACTAATCAGTAAGCTTGTAGAGTGTAAGATTTATATGAAAATGTATTATTTATTTATCTGAAATTTCAGTCTTATAGAGGTTGTAATCTGTTTCATGTTTGAACAGCATTAAAATAAAATATTAAGGCTTAATGTTCCGTTCATATAACATTCTTCCATGCTCAAGGTGTGAATCCTAAAAAAATAAAAATAAATCGATTCTGCCGATTATTGAATCGCGCGATGTAGTATCGCGATATATCGCCGAATCGATTTTTTTTTTTAACACCCCTATAAACAACCATTTTGCTTGTCATAGATGGGTGGAGTTATATGGCTGGGACTGGGTGTGTGCCTGTTGTGAATCCAACTGTGGCTCTGCTGCTGCTGCTTGTAAGAAATAATATACCATCTATTCATTTTTTTCCCTTTAAAGCCTTCATCAGTCTACTGTTATTCATAACAATAACATGATTTCATTTCTTTTTATCTTCCAGTGAGTGAAGTTTCCACCAGCAGAGGGTGGAAAGTGCAGCCAAGAGGGCAACACTTCAAAAACCACAAGCGGAAGCGATTGTTCACCACCACCACCACCACAACGGCAGCTTCCGTAGTGACGACCACCACGGAGGCCAGTCAAAGCACAACCACGACGTGGCTCGAACTGATTGAGGACGCGGATAAAACGGCGTTGAAATGGCCGTATGCCGGCAGGGGAGTGGAGTGGGTCGAGGTGGGAGAGCAGGTGGAAGGCACCGCTGTTATGGAGGAAGATGTCGTAGAAGCTCGTCAAGTCGTTGAAGGTATCAAACATGCTCATAGGAAATGAAAACATCTTTAAAGGGGAAGTCAACCTTAAACATTTCTTGATATTATGTGACTTCATTGAGACATTCTGATTATAATATTACATTTGTGGAATGTGAGTTATGCAGCAAAATCCACCCATTTTGATTCAACTCAAGGGGCGGCCATTTTGCCACTTATTGTCGACTGAAGATGACGTCACACTTTCTCAGGTCTCAGGAAATGACCAATTAGAGCTCACCTGTTTACTGAAGCTGAGCTGTGATTGGTTCTTTCCTGAGCTATTATGATGTCATTTTTTTTTGACAAGTGGCAAAATGGCCGCGTACTGATGTTGATAAAAACGGCTGTATTTTGCTGCTAGCTCATATTCTGCTAACACAATATTAATCAGAATACCATATTTCGAGAAGTTGTATAGAACATATTATTGTCAAAAACGTTTTTTTGCGGTTGACTTCTGACTTTAAACATTGTTAAAGTAGCACTGAGGAACTTTTCAACCTTAAAATATTTTCAGAACTCTTCTGATGAAACATAGACTTAAAATTAGTTGAATGGTATCTTTGCCATGGCCTGGGGGTGTCTGTATTATTTTTAATGGCACTCAGCAACTTTCAGGAGGATGGTAGGAACACCGCCACACGAAAAACTACAAATTTTTTGCTTTATGTATTATGTCACTTTCCTATTTCGCCATTCGTTACAAAGACAGAAGTGAATTTGAATGTCGACAAACAATTACTGCTTTCATGGCAGAACCTCCAAAACAACTGAAAAGTTTTGTCTGAGGGGACAAAAGAAGACGGGAAGCTACCCCGGATGAAAGGACAGTCAAGGATCAACATTCGTCCGGCTTTAACTTGTTGGCGTGAGCGCAAAAACAACGCAATGCGCTTGTCCTCATGGGAAATGTGGTCTTCCTTCAGGCACAACATTACCGCTTTTGTCCATATAGCGCCGCCATAATCGATGTAAACTGAAAGTTCTTCAGTGTTGCTTTAAAACACGTGCAGCGGGATGTATTTTCATCATGGCCGGTGTACACAAAAAATGAAATTGTGATCATGCTTATGTGCTTTATCCAGAGCTGAAAGTGGAAGCTGTCCAAAAATCCGAGATGAAGACGGCCTCCACAGCACCGACGCTGACCCAGAAGACGACAAAGCCTGAAGTGATGGGTAAGGTGGTGGACTGGGACTGGGAATGGGAGGATGAGGAGATGATGAAGAAGGGCTCAGCTGTGGTGGAGGAGGTCAACGAACCTCGGCGAACTTTTGAAGATATCTTTGAGTTTGATGAATAAACGTGTCAACCACACGAGTCCCATTGTTAGCTACAAGGAACATTTATTAACATGAGTAAATGTCGCGTTGCTACATGACGGGATATTCTGTACAGTTTCTTTTACAAATGTCTTTGAAGTCAAGTTTCTTTCGCTGACAAAACCGTTCCACCAATTATCAAACAAGGTACTTGCAGTGGATATAGAAAGTGTACACATCCCTGTTCAAATGTCATGTATTTGTGGTATTGAGGGGAAAAAATGAGACCAAGAAATCATTTCCAAGCTTTCGATACTACTGTGACTACGTTGAAAAAAAAAAAAAAAAGTGTGGTTGCATAAGTGTGCACACCCTCTTCTAACTGGGAAGTGGTTGTGTTCAGTATTAACCAGTCACATTCGAGCGAATATTAAATGGGAGTCAGTGCTTACCTGCCACAATTTAAAGTACATCTGATAAACCCCAGATAAAGTCCAGCTTTTCTAATACTCCTTTCCTGTCATTTGTTGTGCTTTGCAGCAGAAAGCGGACAGTTTTGTGCAAATACAAACTGTATATAATTCCTTCCATATTATCTAAGGCCCAATTTCCAGCTGAGGAATTTTCTCGAACTCATTTAAACAAAAACAAAAAATGTATAAATACATTTTTAAATACTTTGGCCTTCAATCCCAAAAACATATTTGTTTTTTCTGTTGTTGTTGTTTTAATGCTAGAACATACATGTTTTGATTCTGCTTCTGATCTGAAGAGGTCACTTAAAGCAATGGTAGTTATTGCAAAAAACGGCCAGCAGGAGGCAGTAGAGTATACGAGATCAGCCAGGGCCACGTTGTAACAAGCTTTTTCCCCCCAGTGTTTTAAACAGGGTTGTGAATAATGATGAAAATTGGCTATATTCTAATGCTAATTGCTGCAAAACGGAAACAGATACAAACATACTGCCCCCCCACCCCTTTTTTTTTTCCTGATGAAATAGTCTTTCTTTTGGTAGATTCCATGTTTTTATAGCAATAGAACACAATCTTGTGTGGACCTTGCCAAATCAGTCAAAATCCAGTAAAACTGCCGGGAGTGAAAGGGCTTGCTTCAGTGAAAATGGCTGGGAGTGAATGAGTTAATTGGAGGCACATGAAATCGGGCCAAGTTTGTTCTGTCTAGCTGTCCTGAGTTACATTTTAGTAGCTCATTTTTACTTCCACTTTTGAAACTAAAAGGAAAAAAAAAATCAAGTTGTACATGTTACAAGACACAATGTTGCAAAAAGTTTTAAAATAAATGATCTTGGTCTAATTTTTGTCGTTTGAATGGATGTGTAGACTTTATATCCACTACAGTGTATATATATATAAGGGCAGAGAAACTTGGTTCCATAACAACAGAATACAGTAAATACAGCGTGTCATCAGTATATTCATAATATCCCGGGAAGAGTATACAAGCATCCATTTGTCTCTTGTGTCCGTCCAACCTTTCTTTCTAATGCCCTTTTGGAAAAAAAATCATCTTCCCCATTTGGGAGCGCTCAGTAGTATGAGCTCAGGTGGGAATGGGTGGCGGGATGTCTGTTCATGGCTGCCCCGGGGTAGATGGGGCTGCTGGGCGAGTTCCAGTACGTGGACGGCGGGCCAAAAAAGTTCCCGGGCGAGACGGGCATGGGCGGCGGGTGTCCCGTCATGAAGTTCATTTTGGGCTGGTGGCTGTGATAAGGCTGCACGTAGGACATCTCCGTCTGGTACTTGACCATGCCGCCGCTGCCGTCGGCCGCCGTCTGGTGGCTCTGGTGCGTCTGCGAGATGCCCTGGAAGTCGAACTTGTAGGCGTAGCGCTTGCCGTGCACTTTGGTCATGATGTTCTTGTCGTAGTAGTAGCGCAGGGCGCGGCTCAGCTTGTCGTAGTTCATGTTGGGCTTGCTCTTGCGCTCGCCCCAGCGCTTTGCCACCTCGTCCGGGTCGGTCATCTTGAACTCGCCGTTGGTGCCCTCCCAGGTGATGATGCTGGCGTTGTTGCTGTCCGACAGCAGCTCCAGCAGGAATTGCCACAGCTGGATCTGGCCCGAGCCTGTTCACAGGTAGTTTGTAGATCAGTATCAGGGGTAGACTGATTAGCGGCTGGGACGATTATCCGTGCCAATATATGGCATTTTGACTAATGTCGGTATCAGACATTAATTATTTTTTATTATGATTTAATTATTAATTCATTTAATTACATTTAAATTGCATCAAAATTGACGTCCAATAACATGAGGGAGCTAAATGTTCAGTTAACTTTATATAAGAGATGCTAGTGACTCTGAGAATGCTCCCTTTGTGATTGTTTGAAATTATATAACAAAGATAAATTTTAAAAAAAATTAACATTTCAGATATTTCACAATTTTGGAAAACTATTTACTGGAGAAATTAATACAGAGCTATTTGAGTTTTAATTTAAGTTTTTCAAGATGTGCTGATGACACTGGGAACTTTTTGTTAGAATTTTAAAAACAAATATGTCTATTTACTTTATAATTAAATAATTTTTTTTTTTTTTAAATGAACATTTTGCAAATGTGAAAAGAACTTTTTGTTAGAATTTTAAAACGTATTTATTTTATAAATAAATATTACAAAAATGAACATTTTGCAAATCTTAAAATAACTTTTTGTTAGAATTTTAAAACAAATATGTATTTATTTTATAATTAATATTACAAAAAATGAACATATTGCAAATCTGAAAATAACTTTTTGTTAGAATTTTAAAACAAATTTGTATTTAATTAAATAAAAAATTAACATTTTGCAAAAAATGAAAAGTTGTTCAATAAATTCAAATTAAGAACTGGAATTATTATTTTTTTAAATTTTCACACCCCTATTTATTCCCCTTTGACTGAAAATGAATATCGGCTCCAAATATTCGCTACTAATGATCGGTATCGGACTTGAAAAATAACATATCGGTCTATTTTTGTGTAATTTACAAATCTGAATGTAAGAAATTTCAAACCCATATTTTTGCAGGATTTTTTTCTTCTTTATTTTATCTTCCTGTTTAGTGCAATTAGTGCACACTTGGCCCACATACTGCCATTACGTTCTTTTATCCGATCCAGTGGGCCCTGTAATATTTGTTGCATTTATTAAGCTATGGAAAAAAAGGTTGATTATACAGTCACCTCCAACTGTATTGGAGAAGCAAGATCAATTCTTTTGTTTTTGCTGAAGACGTTTGGGTTTTCCGATCAAAGGAATATGAGATAAAAGTTCAGAATTTTAGCTGTTATTTACTATTTACATCTAGATGTGTTACACAATTCAGGACAGAGTACCTTTTTGTTTGAAACTATTCACTTTTCAAGTGAGCCAAAGTATTGGAACACGTGACTCGGGTGTTTTGTAGTTGATCTGATATTGATTTTTAGATTGATTGCTAAAACTGCTTAGGTCGTGCTTGTTTTTGGCTTTGGGCTTCACATGTGAAAACAGTTTTTGCTGTTAAAGTAAACATGAAGACCAGAGAGCTGTCTATGGGGGAAAAAGCAAACCGTTTTGAAGATGAGAGAAGGAGAAATCAATCACAATCAGAGCTGTTGCACAAACATTGGGCATACATTTTGCTTTTTAGGGGACAAGTTATTTCAACATGTATTATATAGAGGTCAAACCTAACTCGGACTATAAAACGTGAATGGAATTTGCCAGCCTCGTCAGTTTCACTGTTGGACATGAAATTGGGTGGACATGTCTATCATAACAGGAAGCATGAAAACGTCTCATGCACAGAAGTTTACAGGAAGTCGGACATTTTGTTTTGAAGGGTCAATTAATGTCCAGTCATACAAATTTAAAAAATCAGCCCTGACACCAGTTTCACTGATGGAGGTCTTATTGTAATAGGACCCGTGAAAAAGTCTCCTGAAACTATGCCCAATATTGAACAGGAAGTCGGCCATTTTAGTTTCATATAGACATTTTGTTTATCGCTGCATTTGGGCGGTGATGGTGTCAAGATTTGATCATTTTAAGAGTTCACCACGAAAAGGGGGCGGGGTGAGAGGGTTGTCCTAGCCTATTTTTGATTTACAGTGTAACTAGTATAACTTAAAGAGGTTATGTTAGTATTGAAATCAAGCTAACATTTACTCAACCCTACATTTTTGCAAGTCAGTCAAAAGAAGAAAAAAAAGCAAGACACTCGCCCTATTTTAGATCATAGATACACATCACATTTCAAAATGCATTTTGGAGGATGACTAAAACGAACAAGGCCATCAATAACATTTTCAACACCAACTTGGGGTAAACAAAATGGGACCTTTTCACTGTGTGGCTGGGAGGAAGGTGGCACATTTCTGAACACCTACCCACAGGCCTTTGGGCGCTGAGGTCAGGCAGCTTGTACGAACTTTGCCTGCCTGTTCGCTTCTTGGACGAGCGGACGGCTTGGCCTTCTGTGAGGAAAACAGCAAGGCAAACAGTCACAGACGTCGCCTCCGCCCATCACTTTTATGCCAGGCTCTCGCGTGTTTTTGTTTTTGTCCCCTCGTGTTGCCAACACAGACAGTGCCAAGGCCTCATTTATGTCACCCACTTTTGTTCAACTTATTTTGCGATGGTCTCCTTACCTGGGTTTGCTAGCCGGCTGCTTATGGGCCCTAATGTCTGATAGGGGTCTGTAAAGAGTAAGAACAACACATTGAAGGTTACAGTGGAGGAATCAGGGGTACATTATCGACTTTTAGAAATCATAAAGTGCAAATGCACAATGCAACATGGCAGGTCAGAATGTTTAATTAACTTAATTATGATGGATTTGTTTTGTGTGTGGCATAGTGTTTCAAGAACTAACAAAAGTATATACTATATACTATGCCACTAAAATAGGGGTTGTCATAGCAACAGCTCTGGGTCACTAATATTCTCCTTACAAGGAAAGTTTTTTTTTTTTTTGCTACATATAGTTGACTGTTACATCCCAGTCAACAACCTTCCATAGTTGACATTCTTTTCCTTAGACAACAAATTAGTTGCAAGGTTATTTTAGTTAACCAAAACTAATGAAAAAACTAAAACAAAAATTAAAAAAACAATTTCGTTAACAAAATATAAACTAAAATGCCTTTTAAAAGACGAAAATTAATTGAAACTACATTTTATGTTTACAAAACTAAAACTATAATTAACGCAAAAATGTCCTTTGTTTTCGTCTTTGGTAATTAATTTAATGCATTAGCCTTTGAGGATGATTTTAAGTGTGATTTTAAGTAGATTTATTTTTATATTAACCGGAATACGTATGTTTGAAAATGTGTCACCCAGAAGTGATGTCATCTAGCAGCGGCTATAGAAAAGCGCCTTCAGATGACGCCTCTCCTATGGTGTTTTTTTTAAATATTGTGCACAAGTAATACACATTTAATAAATAAATAAATAAATAAAAAACTAATAATGAAATTAAAACCAAGCATTTATTAAATAACTAAAACTAATAAAAAAAAATAACAAAACCACCCTGAAAACTAATTAAAACTAGCTAAATTTAAAAAAACAAAACTCAAAACGAAATAAAAACGAACTAAAATGCAAAATTCCAAAACTATAATAACCCTGATTAGTTGAGATTGAACCAAGTGTGCCAATGGTGATTTTACACGTTAAAATAGAGTAGAACCAATAAAGTTGAATGATCAAATGTAAAATTTGCAGGTCTATCACATTTTATGTAAAATATTGTGCCTCAAAACTTAAACAAAACCAAAATTGTGGTCTTAATCAGTAGAACGTACCCCAAAAAATATACACTCCTTACTAATACATCTGTCATTTTCGCATAGTGAGCAGTGTTACTTTATTTTAGTTTTATAATTGACTCAAAAAAACACTTGTGTGGCATTTAAAAATGTAAAACTGTTCATTTTAACAAGCCTCTGGTATTATTAAACATTTTACAATGGCAACCATCATTCACGTCATATTTCCTGTAAGGAAAAATAGTTTTGAAGTTGGAAAAGCTTGAGTTTGCTGCCATTGTTGTGGTGTCCATTTTTCGGCCAGATACCTTCATGGCTACGTTAGCGTTAGCTGCAATTTTTATTTTTTTGAGCATGTTTATGATGAATCACACCTTGGCCGATTCTTGATATTGGTTCTGTCACTCGGCTGTGTTGGTGCTCCATGGCGGAACCTACCAAGAAGGAATATGGCAGACGCGTTGACATATTGAAATGGATCATAACGTGAGACTTGGAAGTTGTTTCTTACTTTTGGGCGCTACCGTCATGCTGTTTGTAGTCCAGCTGTTCCTGCGTCCAATCTCATCAAAACTGCTTTCTGCGCAGAACAAGACAATGAGACTGATGAGTACGACGGACGAGGCGAGTTAGTTGCAAAGCATCAGCAAAATCTTTTGAAGTGGCCACTGAAGCTCGGGCGGGAAGGAAGTCCGTAAATGGGCGAGCGAGACGATAAGAAGTCAGTAAAGGTCTGGAGATGACCCCGTAGTTTCTTGGGTGAGCTTTCTTTTGTTTAGGCCAACTCTGTCTTCACCAGATTGTGAGTTGTGTCCCAGCAGTGCGACCTATACCCCCCCGTCACGAATACCCCCAACCCACCCTTACTTCCTGTGCCATTGCAGCTGCTTCCTGCCTGAAACGGCCTGTTGAGTTTGGGATTCATCAGTTGAGGCCAGTGTTGTGCCAAGGAACCTCTTTAGACTCATGAAAGTATGTAACACGGCTCTGAACTCTCGGCACATTGTTTCTTGAAGCCTAGCTTGTTCCCGCTTTGTTTGTTTGCGATAAGATGAGAGTTTGGAGGTTAAACTGAGAATGGATGTGACAGTTGAGATGAGGTGTTGTGGTTGGACAATACAGTAGAACCTCTAAAGGTTAGCGTTTGTTCAGGGGAGTGTTGATTTTTAAATTGATTCTGTTTTAGTACAGTTTCAATCACAGATTGTCAACCTCATCCCGTTTTGTTTTTTTTTACTCAACTTTTAGTCGGCTATAAATTAGTCTTTTAGTTCAAAAAAACACAATTGTACTATCCAGTTTTAGTTAACTCATTTACTCCCAAAAACGTATAGATACGTTCTATTTTAAATATTACCATACTCCCAAAGTGTATTTATACGTTTTGGCTTTGATGCAGCCTCTGAACTGAAGAGAATGCTTGAAGCAATGGTAGTTATTACAAAAACGGCCAGCAGATGACAGCAAAGTGTAAGATGATCAAAAGTTTTTTTCACCCACTATTTTAAGCAGATTTGTGAATAATGATGAAACTTAGCCATATTCTAATGCTAACTGATGCAAAATGGAAACAGATATAAATATACTTTTTTTTTACTGATGAAAGAAGAGGCTCTAATCTTTCTTTCACAATCTTTCACAAGGACTCAGGCAACCAATCACAGCTCATCAAAACTTTTATTTTTATTCAAATGTGAGAAATGCAGTATTAATCTATACTGGCAAACATTAACAGGAGTGACATTACCCTATTTTGTCAACCTCTAAAAACCACTACAAGTCACAAATCATCAACGGCCGGCAGACTTTTTCTAGTTCCATCTTGTATATTTGTTCCTGTACTAGCACGGGCTTTTGAGCTACAATCACGACTCTTGTCTGAGACTGACTGGAACTGAACCCGAGTTGGAGTCCTCATAATGTTTAGTTGGTGTCTTAAAAGTGCGTTTCGGAGTGGGTTTGCTCATATTTGATTAAGCCAGTTTGAGCAAACCTCCAGTTAATATGTTGATTGTCGCTTGGAGTAAGATTACATTATTGATCATGGGTGAAATGTTAACGTGGAAGTCAACCTTAAACATTTCTTGACAGTAATATGTGACCTCACTCGTCTAAACATGACATTCTGATTAATATTACATTTATGGAATATGAGTTATGCAACAAAATTTCAGGGAGTGGCCATTTTGCCACTTGCTGTCGACTGAAGATGACATCACAGTTGCTCAGGGAACGACCAATCACAGCTCACCTGTTTTCTGAAATTGAGCTTTGATTGGTTCTTACCTGAGATCTGAGCAACTGTGATGACATCATCAGTTGACAGCAAGTGGCAAAATGGCCTCTCCCTGAGATAGATTTAAAAAAAAAAAAAAGCTGGATGTTACTTCATAACTCATAATCCACAACACAATATTTAGCTGAATAGCTGAATACCATATTTACACTAGTGGGGCTGCATAGAACATAATTCAACATATTATTGTAAAAAAAAAACATTTTTAAGGGGAAAATTAAATAAAAAGCAAGTCTCACCAGTTTTGACCTGAAGTCGAGGCTGCGGTGGTGGTGGCGGCGGCGACGTGTTGGTGGAGGCATTCGTAGAGTACGAGAAGGTTGGACTACCTGCAGGAAAAGCCAAAACTGTCTGTTTTGTTCAGTCTGATGCAAATGTAGACAACAAATACAAAACATTAAAACAACTATAACACAACACTCCTTGTCTGCAGCCAATCTAATTAATCTAATCAATATCACCTTATTTTTCGGAGACTTCAATATATTTGGTAATCCAACTTAAAAATAGCCCGAGGGAGGAAGGGCGTGGCCTTACTCTGCCGGAGGTAATTGAGGTGCGAGAGCAGGATGTCGGCGTTGTAGGCGGACGTGAGGTGCATCATGTCCTCTTTGGTCAACTTGCACAGGGCCTTGCCGTCCAGCGCTTGGAAGAGCACCACGTCCACTTCCTCCAGGACGTACTCTTTGATGGCCCAGTCCAGCCACTGACGCACGTGGTCCTGGGTCCACACCTCGGGGTCTGACAGCGGGATGATAGTCAAGTGTAGATAAGCCCATATTGTCCACTGTGAGTGCTCATATTTAGGGAATGACAGATCTTATTAACACATTCATTGCCAGACCAGCAGAAAAAAAAAAGCATCATTTGACGTCTTTTTCCGTCAATGGCAGTGAATGAGTTTAACATGGTAAAAATCAATGCAGCAATTAGAAATTGTTGATATATTGTACAGCAGGGGTGTCCAAACTTTTTCCTCTGAGGGCCACATACAGAAAAATAGAAAGCTGCAAGGGCCACTTTCATTTTTTATTTTTTTTAAAGTTATTTATTAACACATTCATTGCCAGACCAGCAAAAAATCATTTGACGTCTTTTTCCGTCAATGGCAGTGAATGAGTTAATAAAGTGGCCTCAAAAATGGTCTTAAATGCCTCTTGCCCATTATAAACAATTGGAAAAAATGTTGAATTTTAAATAGAAAGTCAACCCAAATGTTTTTGACAATATGTTCTATGCAGCCCCACTTCGTTTAAATATGGTATTCTGTTTAATATTGCGTAAGTGGAATAAGCAGCAAAATCCAGCCGTTTTTATCCATCTCAGGGGGCGGCTATTTGGCCACTTGCTGTCGACTAAAGATGACATCACAGTTGCTTAGGTCCAAGTAACAACCAATCACCACTCAGTTTAAGAAAACAGGTGGACTGGTGGGTGTGATTGGTCTGATCCCTGAGCAACTGTGATGTCATCTTCAGTCGACAGCAAGTGGCAAAATGGCTGCCCCCTGATGGATTAAAAACAGCTGGATTTTACTTCATAACTCGTATTCCACAAATGTAATATTAATCAGAATGTCATGTTTAGAATAGTGACATCACATATATTATTACTAAAGATGACATCAATGTTGCTCAGGTCTCAGGTAACAACCAATCAGCACTCATTTTAAGAAAACAGGTGTTCTGTGATTGGTCGTTGCCTGATCCCTGAGCAACTGTGATGTCATCTTCAGTCGACAGCAAGTGGCAAAATGGCCGCACCCTGAGATGGATAAAAACGGTTGGATTTTGCTTCATAACTCATATTCCACAAATGTAATATTAATCAGAATATCATATTTAGAATAGTCAAATCACATATAACTTATTGTTAAGAAATGTTTCAGGTTGACTTCCACTTTAAGATCAATGGTAGCATAATTGGAAGAATAGCTAGCAGTGTGGCAGCTACGGGATTCTTGAGCATAGTAATCTGTTAATTACAATTATTATGAACTTATTGTTAATTATTAACATCCAAATGTACATGTTCACAAATTAGTTTATTCTATGAGTAAAATTGGACCTGCGTTTAATATCTTGATTTAATTATCTGCATTTAATATCTTGATTTTGATGTCCAGTACAAATGTGTCACTGAAGGAAGGGGTGAGTCATTTCCAGGAGCAAAACAATGAGCGCACCTTTAAGCTGCCCGTAACAGTGTGCTCCGGACGCAGTCCTCACACGTCTTTTAGTCGGTCCCGATTGTTAAGACGCACATCACCGCTGTGAGGCAATATCCACGTTTTATGACACAATCGACTCTCATCAGATTCCTCAGTGACTTGAATGGAGAAATGTCCGACTGACTCACTGAAATGCTCACCGTCAATCATCTTGGGACCGACCGTCTGTTTCGGTCCAATTCCTGACAACATTTCTGAATGAGCTCAAGAAATCCCAGTGATGTCGAAGTTGCTGTTTAGTATTTTAGGAATTGGTTGTAAATTGACTTTCAAATAAGGAAAGCAAAGTAGATCAAATTCTCTAGTGTTCCCACATTTGTAGTTGATTTCACTTTTCATACTGAATTGGAAAGATATTAACTAAACCTTTGTGTTTTGTTTTGTTTTTGTTTTTTTAGCACAGCAAAACTTGAAAAAGGGTGTGCAGACTTTTTATATCTAGAGTAGGTCTGGGTTCATATAGAAAGACCTCCGAGTGTCGGTGAGTGACCGGACAGGCGATTTGCTCACCTGCCGGTACGATGACCCGCTTCTCCTCGGTGGTGGTAATGCTGGGTGGAGTAACGTTGGGTGGACTGACGCGGGGTTCCGGGTACGAGGGCTGGTACGCCATCGGGACACCGTCGTTGCTCATGTGCCGGGATCTCTTTGTGACGCTGCAGTCCACTGGAGACTCGTGGCTACAACACATGGAGGGACACTGTAAGGACGTTTTAGCACCAGTGGTTAGCTAAATTCCTTTTTTTTTTTTTTTTCTTCATCTGGGACTGAATCAAATGCTCTTGTAGGCCTTATATGGCCCACGGGCCATAGGTTACTTTTAATGTTACCCATGAATTACATTACGAAACATATAAAACACACTTTACTAGGAATAGACATAGGAAACAAATAGTTGTTTCATAAATTGTAGCAAGTGTCAATTGTGTGAAACCGTAAAACTGTTTAACAAATGTATTTATTGATTTTACCTAAGTTTTATTTATCCTGATAAGCCAATTGAGAACAAATTCTCATTTGTAATGCCCGACAAACTAAAGAAAAATGAATTCAAATATATACAACAAAATTACATGAGTGACAGCTATAAATAAAGATGACTTGACTTGATGCCAAAAGTCACAACAACATTGACTTAAAATGGTGTTGCAGTTCTTGGCTGCAATCAGTAGAGGCGCTGTTGAATCAATGAGTTTATCAAAGAACTGTTTGTTTTTTGTTTTTTGCCTAAATTTCTTAAATTTTAGTTGTAAGTTATCTCCATTGGTAAAAAAACAAAAACAAAACAAAAAACTTATCTAACATTAAATACATCTATATTACAAAATTAAATATATTTATTTACAAATAAGAATTGAATATATATCGATACATAATGATTAATTTTCCTCAGAGTGGATCATACTCAAATTCTTATCCCTAGCGTTAATAACTATTAAAATTAATGAATAATATTAATTAAAATTATTAATTGGTCATTATTGAATTAAAATGGATGAATAACAATCTATAACAGAATTCATTTACCATTAATTTTCCTAGTCAATGATAGTCAAATGCTTATTCCTATTACATATTAATAACATAATTTTAGCCAAATAAGTACAGTACATAGCAAATGTGAACTGCTTTATAAATTGATTCATTGAACATCTATTTTAGAATACAATTTTAAAAAGTAAAAAGAAAAAAAATCAAATACAAAATGTATTTCTTTATTTATTAATTATTCTTTATAGACCATTCGGCTCAAATTTCATTAGTATTTTTTAATTTGAATTCAACTAAATAATTTCAGAAAAAAATGAAAACCTGGCAAAAAAAAATTTCCTCCCAATGGATTCCAATGAAACATATTTCAAATTTGAAAAGAAAAAAAAAAAGTTGTGCCCGTAACAGTGATGCATTTGGAACAGGACCAAGGAATATTTCAGTCAATGGAAAAACCCTGGCCTGTGACAAAGCCCCCCCCACACCCCCGCTCCCTCCCTGTTTGATTCCCCCATGGCCCGCCTTGACTCACTTGGTTCCGTTGACGTGCTCGCTCCTCTTCTGCGTGGCGGCGCCGGCGGCCGGCCAGTCGGGCTCGGCGGGCTCGGGGCTCTGCTTGAACGCGCCCGGCGACGTCATCTCTGTCTTCATGTGCATGGTGGCGGTGTAGGGCGGCTCGTATATGGGCTGGTCCTCACTCACCACAGACAGCGCTTCCTGTGCAACACGGCCACTGGGTCACTGGCTATTTTAACACACTTCCTGGTTACTTTGAATGATTGTTTTGGTCGCCATTTCAATAATGCAAAGTGGTTAATTTGTTGGTTTGTTAGCGGGGTTACATTCAAACTACACCACCAATTGTGACAGATGGGTGGCCTCTACCAAGGGAAAACCAAGTCAAGTATGTTTAGCTTAATGCTAACAAACAATGTTAAAACGGTTTCACAGAGATTTAAATCCCATCAGCGTTTCTACCAAAGCTTAAGATGGCACACCGCGTTAACGCGCCTGCTCAGTGACCACGACGACGTCCCGAGCCTGAGAAGTGTGTTTGTTTAGAGGAGCCGAGCATTGTCTTGTGGGCCTCGTACGTCAGCAGCGTGCTTTTTCAGCGCCCGACAGGAAGCCTGGCCGCCATGTGCGGCAGAACCTTTTGGCACGGGCTCACGGAGAGGAAGTTTAAAAGATGTGGGTCATTTGAAATCTGCAAAACACGCCGTGGTCAAGGGTGGCGGCGGTGGGAGGGGAGGGGAGGGGCAAGGTCATCGGACAAACAAACGGTTGTTGTTGTTGTTGTTGTTGTTGTTGTTGTTTTGCGCGTCTGTTGTGACCACTATTAACACCTTCTTTTCTTGGGAACACCAAGAACTGTCACAAGTTTGTCTTGTATGGAAGACTATAACCTTAAAAAGACCCTGTCAGGTGTATTCAGAGATTTATTTCTAAATACAGCGCATAATTTTATTTTATTTTTTTAGGTTGTGGCTAAATCATGCCCTTTGGAATCCTTCCTTCCCCACTGAAAAGAAGGTTGAGCACCTTATTTCACATCAATTAGTTATTATTGAGAGGCCTAATAAGCCTGTTAGCTCGCAAGCTAGCTGGTGGCTAGCATCTCTTGTGGCATGGAAAGCGTCGCAATGACATGGTGAGATATATTCCAGCCACCAGAGGTTTTAAGGCAGGGGTGCTCATAACGTTTTTATTTGAGGGCCACATACAAAAAAAAAAATACAAAAATGAAAGAGCCACTTTGAAATAGTTCAACTTTAATTTATTAAGCATGCAAAAAATCAGTCAAGCAAGTCATTAGAAGTTATTTTGGAAAAACTTCTACATAAGAGCGTTCTGTTCAAGTTTTGTATTTTTCAAGATTTTGGGGTGGTCAAGGGCCCTGCATGCTACTAGACTAGATCCACTCCATGCACTGAACAGTAACATAATCCCATCTCCACATTCAGAAACGAAACCAGAGCAAACTGTAGAAAGTTGACCATTTTTAGTAGGAGATCATCAATATGATAGCAGAAAATGGAAGAAACAAATGTTTACTTTCAAAATTCAGTTATTATTTACCAGTGATTCAAAGCGAAATTGTGTTAGTTTATTTCTATCTTTGCATATGTAGAAAAGCTCCAATTTATTACTACCCACCTCATGTTTTTATTTTTTAAACAAGCCTCTTGGGCCATGTACAATGTAAATTTTAGTGTATACCGCGGTGCACTACAAAATAAATGGCAGGCCTCAAATGGCCCCCGAGCCATTTGGACACCCCTGTCTTAAAGGGATATATTTTCACAGCTCAAGCACATAGGGATGTGTTAGCAATTAGCCTGTTAGCTCGCAAGATAGCTGGTGGCTAGAACCTTCTCTTTGCGGCATGGAAAGCCCTGCAACCGGAGACCTTAACGTAAGCAGCTATATATTTCCATGGCTCAAATGTGTAGGGATGTGTTAGCAATTAGCCTAGGCTGTTAGCTTGAGAGGTAGCTAGTGAAAGCACCACCCATTGCGATGTATATTGGCCCATGGCTGGACACCCTTTGATAAGAACGAGGGTGAATTTGCCACGGAACTATAAATTGCTCAAATTAGATGTAACAGGTTGTTCACAGCTGGAACATTATCAAGGGCAAGAAATGTGGTCTCAATTAGTATTAATGAATTAGGTTGTTGCAACAAAAATGGTCGATAAGTGGTATTTTATTTTACTTCCATAGTTATTTAGCAGCTAGCGCCAGTGTGCCAAGCATTGGTATGCAATGAGGTACCTCTCCAAGAGCATAAGTGTGAGATGAGGTGTTTTAAACTCAAAACATGAGAATTTACATTTTTAAGAGGTTGAAAAGTTAGAATAAAGATGCAATTGTACAGACATATCACAGTGTTACATAAGTATTGTGTTTTCTCACTGTATGTTTATTAGAGTAAACTATTTTGGTGAACTACTCTCTCCTGTTTGGAGTGTAATTCTACTACGAAACACTAGATGGTGGCACACATTACATTGAGACAGTGTACATATGACAGAACAAGAATAGGAAATAAGCCAAGCCTAATTGTTGTTGCTGTACTGCTTTTTTATGCCGAAAACTACAAGTGAAGAATCTGAGTTTTTTTGGGGTTTTTTGGATGCGCATCTCTGGACATTGTTATCAATGTATATTGGCAAATGATAAGTTTAGTTGGAAACAAAAACAGGACATGGCCTAGTTTTTTTTTTTAACTATTAAATGTCATCAGCTGTAACCCTGCTTTTTAAAATCCAAAGCACCAGGTTTTATCACTAGTGAAATATTGTAATAACTTCCTGACCAAGTGTTGAGTTTTCATGTAGCTGCTAAATTCTCTCTCTCTCTCTCTCTCTCTCTCTCTCTCTCTCTCTCTCTCTCTCTCTCTCTCTCTCTCTCTCTCTCTCTCTCTCTCTCTCTCTCTCTCTCTCTTTGTCTTTGTCTCTCTCTCTCTCTCTCTCCCCCCCTCCCTCCAAGTGATGACTTCAGACGAATTCTAGTGTGCAGAAGTGAAACGGTGGCCTGAAACTGGCACCAAACGGCCTGCGAGGCAACTAATCCTCAAGCGTGAAGACAGCAGTTGTTATTTTTCGATCGTCAGCCTCTCATCACTCTCTCGCTAACCACAAGCGATGCAGCACAAACCACCACGAATGCAACGGCCTCTTTGAGACGGAGCGTATAGCAGGCGCCGCCTTTTTGAGCCCTGAAAAGTGACAGCAAGCCTTGTGTGTGGTGTTGTTGTAAGAGAGCAACTTCCCACACAAGTCAGCAGCTTGGCATTGCATCATGTCTTGCACAAAACTGAAGCACTGGCCAAAACGTTAAAGGCCAAAATCTCAAGCTTATGTTCAGTAGTACCGTGAATTACAAATGGCTCTCTCAACCATGTTTAGAATAGTTTGGGATTTTTCTTTATAGAGTTCTTATTTACCGTATTTTCACGACTATAAGGCGCACCTAAAAGCCTTCAATTTTTTCAAAAGCTGACCCTGCGCCTTATAATCCAGTGCGCCTTATATATGGATCAATATTGAGCCACAACAGGTCTCGTTGTCAAGACGCGATCGGTGACGCGCATGCGCAGAAGATCCCGCCATCTTGGATCGCTAGCTAATACTTATACTTTACCCCAGAGAAAATAACAAAGCATCTCTTTATTCATTTTTAGAGTGAATGGAGTTGTCAGAAAGCTGGTTTGTAATCTATTAATAAAGTTTGACTGACCTAGCTGACATTTCCTTTAGCGCAGCACCATCTAATGGATGCATAACGTAACCCCAGCCTCTACTGTAGCGCCTTATATATGGAAAAAGTTTTAAAATATGTCATTCATTGAAGGTGTGCCTTATAATGTGGTGCACCTTATAGTGCGGAAAATACGGTAGTTTTGATTTTTGCTTTTTCATATTCTATTTTAATTACTTTAATAGCCTAATGTCAAAAAGGGTCCTTTATTTGCCAAGTTGCCAACTTCCAAAGTTGATTTGGCGCTTGAGTTCCTGGTGAAGAGTATTAAAGGGACAGTGTATAGAAATTTCTGCCATCTAGTGGTGAAATAATAGAATGGAATGACCTAAGTTTGAAGCTTGTGCATTTTGAAGCAAGCTCACTATGGTGCCTCAGAGAGACTGCACTTCGCAAGCCAATTACTACGTTGGCTAAGTTTATCCCCTTCGGATATCAGTAGCAGAAAAATGGCGAAACACGTCAGCTTCCTGTAACAACCTATGCAATTTGTGATGACTAGACCTATACAATTATTTCAAAAAGAAAAAAAAAAGTTGATTTGGTAGAACATGTTCTTTTTTCATATTATTGAAATTAATAGTTATTTTTAAATGAACATTGGGTAAAAAAAATATATATATATTCCACACAGTCCCTTTAAGCACAGTTGTGGCCTATAGGAGCGACAAGCTTCTGACGCCTATGCAAAAGGACTACAACTCCCAGAAAACGGTTCCTTCCTCCAGCCATGCAAAATAAATACATGAAAAATCACACTGAAAAAAAATCAACCCCAAAGGCTCATGTGTTAAATTAAATGCCAAAGACAAAAACAAAGGGTATTTTTGCGGCAATTATAATTTAGTTTTAGTTAGTTTTGTAAACGTAAAATGTAGTTTGTTTTAAAAACATTTTCGTTTTTTATTTCGTTAAAAATGTTAATTTTAGTTCGTTATTTCGTTAGTGTTGACTTAAATAACCTTAATTTATATATTTTAAAAAAAGCGGTTTCACAAGAAGTTGAATCGTTACAAGAGAAAATTATCAATTGTATGTCGAATGTACATTTTCCACCAAAGATGCAACAGAAATGATCAAAATGTTAATTGAATAAAAACAAATAATTGTACCACAAGATTTTTTTTATTGTGATGCATAAATTTGAAACATTGCCCGAATAAGACGTTAGTAATAATAAAACCTAATATTCACTTGAATGATAAGTACAGAATAATGCCATATTTGTAGCCTTCTTTGCCAAAATAAAGACAAATGCTTTTGAAAAGACAATTTTAGATTTTTTTTAATCACTTGAAATCCAAACCGTAGAACAAAGTCGTGATTTTACAACAAATGAGCAGTTGCCATTGTCAAACAATTCATTTTTATTCGTAACATTTTATTTTTAACTATAAAACTTTACTGTACCAGATTCATTTATATTTTTTGTGACGCCGAAATTTGAAACAGTAACGATTTTTTAATATGTAATTATTTATGAATCCAACTTTTTATGATCAAATTAAAACATTACAACAATAATAGTTTATCAGAATGAAATTAAACTGTTTTCCAAAATGTGAACATGCAATTTACAGCAACATGATAAAACAATTTATGGTTCTATAGTTTTGTCATGTTGAAATTTCATAATGGCATTTTTTGACTTGTGAATAAAATCGACAGACAGATCACTTTTTGTACAAAATTGTACTAAATTCTTTCCTGTTAAGGAGCCCAATATTGCCCAATATTATTTTAAAATAATCCACATCCTTTTGTGGTTTTAATTATAATCATGATGCTATCCATTTATTGAGGTGATTTTTTTTTTTTTGTAAGCATTGTGAGTCCTATGATAAAGTTGTGCAAAGGTTGTGATCTTGTCTGAGGCCCACGAAAAAAAAAAAGAAAAAAAAAAGCAGAAGTAAAAGTTGACTTGAGCTGATTTTGCAAACTCTGTTTTTTTTTCTTCACCTCTGCCGAAACTTCTCTGCAGTAGCCGACCAGAACTTTTTATTTTGCTGGAGAACTTTTTTGCTTCTTTTTGCACTTTTTTTTTTATTTTTTTTTTTAAATTCATGTTTAAACTCTCTCTATGGTCCAGGCAGCCGGAAATGTGTGCGGAAAGTCTGAGGTTTGAGACAGGAAGCCTGCAGAGTTGAGATAACGACACCTGACGAGCGCTCCCGTTTGCAGCTATAAATTAAACTTAAAATAAACCCCACGAACACACACGCACACACACCTACACACACACACACACACACACACATTCGACACGGGCGAAAACTTTGCGCAGGCCATTGTGTGAGAAAGAATGTGCACGTGACACTTTTTTTTTCTTGACACGAAGGCCTATTACAATTAAAACATGGTTATTTTGTTGTCAAATTCGTTAATTTAATAACATTTATCACATTTAAGGCATCAGGTGAGACACGCCTTTATTTTGAAAATATCAAATATGACTTCCTCAATCTACAGAGGCCTTTTTTTTTTGTAAAGACAAAAACTGCTTGCCTTAATGAAATAAATTGTTTGAAATGAGTGTCGTATTTTTAAGGAGGATTATTAAAAAAATTATATATTTATCAAGCACGTTTTTCTCGTTTTAGATGTAACATCCCTTACATTGTATGCTGTTATTAATTTCACGTGCCAGGCAAATAGTCATAATAGTCCTAACGTAATAAAACAGCCTGATAAAGAGGAGTAAAATACCGGTTTTGCCCATCCATGTTGCGTGGAAGTTGAGGTGACACCTGCCGCTCCATTTTGCGCAACTTGGAAGTTGGACGCCCTCTCCGAAATAGAGCTCGCACCTCTTCAAAAAGAAATAAATAAAAGTCCAAGCTTGGCGTCCGTGCTTGGCCCGGTTCGGTTGAGGAGGCGTAGTATAAACAACAATAAAAGTTCAGATGAAATAAATAACCTCCCGAAAAGAACTAGAATAGTACGGGAAAATTGGTGGGGGGTTTTTGCGAACGCTAATTAGAACACCTTTTCATGGAGAGCGTCAAAGAAAAAGATGCAGCGGTTAAGTTGTGTTATTCTAGCGCCGACATACAACCACGAACGGGAAGGAAGAGGAAATTTTGTACAAGAAGGAAAGAGTGCAGGGGACTCTCTCACTCGCGGTGTGGGTGGAAGAAGCCTTCGCGTCGCGAGCGTGGAAAGTCCACGACAGCAACTTGCTTACCTTTATGGTGCAGTCCATATTCGAAGCTGCTTGCTCATTGAACGCGTCTCTTTGTCGTTGTTTTTTTTTTTTTTTTTTAGCTGTTCAATTACTTGTGGGCTTCAATTGACGCCGAAGTGCATTGGCTCGATGGCGCAAATCATTGTAGTGCTTTTTTTTCTTTTTTTTTTTCTTTTCGCACACCATAAACCGGATGGCAAGCTCTCTCTCTCTCTCGCTTTTGCTCGCGCTCGCTCTCTAAAGTGGGAAGTGAAGTCACCCTTGCATTCAAACAACACTTTCAGGGCAAGGTGCCACGTGACCTACGTTTAGATTGAATATTTACACTTAACAAACGATGATAATAGCAGTACAGAATCAAAATGTGACACAAAATTTAAATGATTCTTAATTTGATTGAAGTAGAGCATTTTTGAAGTCTTTCCATCCATTACAGGTTGTTTTCTGAGCTGTCGTTAGCCGCGCGAAGCACTGTGATGTCATTTTCAGTCGACAGCAGGTGGCAAAATGGCCGCCCGCCTGAGATGAGTCAAAACGGATTTTGCCGCTTCATTCTTATTCCACAAACGAAATATTAATCACAAATACCGTGGGTGGGGCACACGTAAAAGTAAAATTTTGACTTGACTTCCCCTGAACATCGGCTAGCTGACTTTGGGAAAGATAAAGCATCCACGCAATTTTTAAAAATGGACTCATTTAGCTATTTTCAGCAATAAAAAGTTTATATTTTGTCTCACATTTTTAGATAATTCATCATTTTTCATGTACAATTAATACCTTTAAAACACATTTTGTGACTTGCTGACAACTGAAAATGACATCACACGTGCTCAGGGCTCAAGTAAAGACCAATCACGGCTCACCTGCTTCTTCTCTTTGCGAAACTTGTTGAAACGAGCCATGATTGGTCGTTTTATAATTTTATGAAAATAAAGTTCCAGATTGAGAGGGGAAAAAAATCAACATTAAATTTGAATTTTACAAGAATAAAGTGGAAAAAAGACATATGTGAATACATTTTAGAATATGTCAATATAGGCAAAAAAAGTAAACTAAGGGGGTTGTCTTGGCTAAATTGTTGCTATATTTGAGGGGGAGGAAATTAT
Organism: Festucalex cinctus; assembly: GCF_051991245.1. Classification (NCBI taxonomy): domain Eukaryota; kingdom Metazoa; phylum Chordata; class Actinopteri; order Syngnathiformes; family Syngnathidae; genus Festucalex; species Festucalex cinctus. The sequence continues at coordinate 14,444,459 of NC_135417.1, forward strand.
TTTTTCTTAAAAACGAATTGGCAAACCATCATGATTTAATATTAAGTTTTCATAAAGTCATAATATATTACAAGGAAGTCATATTTTTACTTTGATGAACACTGCGAAATGGATGGATGGAAGTCATTATTATTATTATGCTGGGGTAAAAGTTAGTTTTTACAAAAATAAAGTCAAGGGTAAATGTTATTTATTTATTTATTTATTTATTTATTTATTTATATTACTGAAACACGTTTGTACGAAAGTCTTGTCCAGGTAGACCACCTCTCAAAGTCAGCTGATGTGGTCTCCAGTTTGGGAAACTAAAAACCTTGTGGCACAGCACGGCTTTGATACAAGTAACCTGAATTTCTGGCCACCTTTCAAACACAAGAGACTTGTCACACTAAAATATGTCTCGAGTGTTCCCAGAATAGCCGCTTGGATGTTTATGCGCGGCGTCATTTTCCAGGTGATGCAGGCTTTTGTTGCCTTGTGTTGATCCCAGCTTTCCTGTCAGACACAATGAAGGCACATTCCCCGGCGGCAACTTCTTTGGCTTTGTGATCCTCTCCACTCCACTGACTCACTCTGTCTGTCCGTCTTGAGCCTCTTTCACACGGAGATGCCGCAGAACTGGAGCATTTCAACGTAAACATTTAGCCCCTTTCACACAGAGAGCCAGCAAATGTCAACGATTGTGCGTTTCCGCGTGATCTGCTGAGAGTCTGGCAGCAACCTGGATGGATTTCAGGCAAGAATTGATTGTTTTAACACGTGACAACAGTATTCTGGCTACTTCATACACTGGTCAAACCCATTTAGCAAAAAAATAAAAATTTAAAACGGCTCTGTTTGACAAACCAGTGATGCTCAAAACAGGCTCCCTCTAGTGGTAGATGGAATAATAACGGACTTAAATGTTCACGCTGGGTATGACCGTTGGTACTCGGTACTACACTTTATTAATTTGAAATAACAGACTCAGTAGGGACTGATCAATAGTATCGATTTGTGAAAAAAAAAAAAAAAAAGGGGGAGATTTGGACATGTTTTTGCCATGCGGCAATACACAGTGGACTAATAAGGCTGGCTATTGATTCTAATTTCCTCAATCAATTCGATTTTGATTCACAAGAATTCAGTTCGATTCACTTCAATTCAATCCGATATTAATTATGGCACATCAATTCTTCTTCAATGACGACATGATAAACACTATACAAATATTAAATTTCAAAGTAAATTTTGCAGAGGAAATAACTGGTTAAATGATGTCGTTTATTACACAAACATCGATATCAACAAGGATGAGATGAAAATATTTTCATAATCCAACTCCATCCATCCATCCATTTTCTGAACCGCTTACTCCTCACAAGGGTCGCTGGGGGGGGGGGGGTGCTGGAGCCTATCTCAGCTACTATAGGCAGTAGGTGGGGTACACCCTGAACTGGTCGCCAGCCAATCGCAGATAATCCAACTCGAAAATTGTAAATATAAATTAAAACGATTCTGATTTGGCTTAAAATGCAATGTCAGGTTTTTTATAAATTTAAGAAAATACTTTTACATTCACGTGAACAGTAAATTTCAAGAAAACAGTAAGACACAAACAAAAATTGTCTTGATATTCTATTTACTTAAGAATTTATTCGTGGCTTTATGAATTTATATTGGACTTGAAAACGATTCAATATTATTTATTCTTTTTTTTTTTTTTTTTTTTTTTTTTTAAACACAGCCCTACAGTGGACCTCACAGTTTGGAATATGCAGAATCACAAATTTGCTATTTTTTTCCCACTATTTTTTGCAATGATTTTTTGAGGATGTACAATCCCTGCTTAGTCAGGATTGGGCTAAAAAAACAAAAAAACAAAAAAAAAAAACCCACACACACACATTTGACCTGCCATGTTATGCACAGGCACAGATCCAGATTTTTTTGTTTTTTGCCTGAAACATAGGCGCTGAGAAAATAATTTAGAAAGAACATTTTAGAATATCAAATAAGATACTGAGGGGCTACACAGACTGGTCACGGGGCAATAGCACCCCCTAACCCCGGTTTAGCGCCATTGAAACGCACAGTCGATGCCCGGTGCGAACAGCTGTTTTTGTTGACAAATATCAAGTAATCTGAAAATACTTTATCCATGTAAAACAGCAGGAAAGGTGCAGGTATTAACAATTCCCCCGCCCCAGTTGCGGGGTAGCCAGGGGTGGCCTTGGCCACCACAGTCCACCCCATAGCTCTGCCCCTGATAATACTTGGTGTAACAAGTTGAATGATATTTATTAGTACCGTGTCACTTGGAATGTTGCGCACGCATATATCCCTCAACTTTGGGAAAGGTATATAGGCTCATACCAATATTATTAGAGGAAATGGGGGCTCGGTCGGTTTCGTGTCGGGATTCCTGAGCTGATAGTTGCCGGCAGACGGCAGTTAATCAGCAGCGGCCGCCTCTTGTGTAACCTAAGCCGGCTTGTTGTGCAGCCAGGCCGAGGTGGGGCTCCCCAATCACGACTCAGCGACGCGCACGATTTCACCCGAGAGCCCACTTTTCCAGATGTATGATGTGTGTGTATACGTGCGCGTGTGAGAGAATAGCAGAGCGGCGTTTGTTTACATAAAAGCCCTGGAGGAGGCCTTATCTGCAGCCACCACTCACGCTGAGATTTCAAGACTTTCTTCATCAACCAGTCCGTGTGCATGTGTTTATATGTGAGTGCGCGTGCGCGTGTTTCACGGGCCATTGTTTCAGCCAAATGCCTCCTAAAGATACACTCAGATTTATTTTTTATTTCTTTGCCCTCTGCCTTCCTCCACCTTTTGAGACGAGATCGGATTTGAAAAGGCCGCCCTCACGTCAAATCCACGCACTTTTGTTTTGGCCTAATAAGATGTTTAGAAAAAAAAAAAAGTCTTTATAGCTACTATACGCTGTTTATAATGAGCTTTTACGCGTGTTTATTTTGGGATATATAGTGGCTAAGTGGATATAAGGTTTTTTTTCACATTCGTCGCAGCCGGTATTTATAATGATCATGTCACAACACGTAAAACTTTTTAACTATTTAATTGTCAAAAAAGAAGTTATAGTTTATCCGAAAAATATAATTATACTGGGATTTTTTTTTATATCTTATGAATGGGGAAAAAATGTTTTGTTTCACAGTTGAAGTAGAGTGGTTTACATAATTATTTATTCATTAAAGTAATATTCAGTGTTTTATTGTTTATAATTGTACTATCTTCTGTAATTTTTGTTTTATGGCTTGGATGTTTTAAATGAATCATAGCGCTGCTGTTTTTTTTGTTTTTGTTTTTTTTAATGTGATCAATAGTAATACTGCAATATACTTTATTTATAATAATGCAGTTCCCATTTCAAAGAAATGCTGAAATGCTTAAAATAAACACATCTGATTGGATTGGAATTAAACATGAAATGGACATAATATAAATATAAAATACAAGTTCTGTTATGTGTTTTTGAGCGAACAATTAAAATATTTTGTCCCAACAATAAGAACAACAAATATATTGACTTTTAAACTGATAAAATATCTACAGAAGGTATATAAATCTACGTATTAATTTGATTGACAATTGCCACCTGTGGTTTTTTTTATGGCTCGTTTCCTTTACAAATCTAACAACTATACATATTCGATTTTTAAATCCTCTCTTCATGAAGTGTCTTTAAAAAGATGTTTATGAATGAAAAGCATTTGGGGACTTTAGGTGGGGTGCACGCGGGGTGGGGGTGATTGTCTGTGACGTCATGACTGTGGCTGTCACGACTTGGCCTGCCCCTCCCACCCCATCCGCTTTGCTCTTATAACGGACCGTCCCACCCCAGAGGAGCCTTCACTTCACTTTCTTTCACTTGACTATAGACACTGCACGGACGAACATGTACTGGGACTCCGCCGTCAAGCCGGACACCAAAATAAAGGTATGACGTCATTTGTTAGCGTAAATGTTCTTTTAAAGGCAACACATGTGGAATTTTAAATTTATTATTATTATTTTTAACTGGTTTTCTCACTAGATGGAGGTGTGCCAGGGTGGCTTCTATTCGGAGGACTTTAGGACCCAGGAGGTGCCGGCAGGGTTTGACTTTGCATCCTTTGGTGAGTTTTTTTTTTTCCTGATGATTTTGATGATGATGCTTTTAATTAGGTTGAGGATGGCGATGATGAAGGCTCAATTGTTTATGCAGCCGGCTTCCTGTGAGCCTTGAAGGACACAGGAAATAGTTTCCCATGCAGTCGGCATCATCATCATCACATCTGTCAGAGCTTTTTGCAATGAGGCCTTGACACATGTGAGGGAGGGAGGGCGCCATATAAGTGTATGTGTGTGAGTGAATCAGGGTGGTCAAGTTAAAGATACCCTCCCCTAGCTAATCCTTTCCTCCAGACTTCCTCCTCCAACAGATTTAGAGTACATGTCCCCCTCCCTCCATCACTACGCTGTCACACTCCCTCCGCTGGTGTTTCCTCCACGCTCTTCCTCCCCTGTTTCCTCCATCCATTCAGCTGCAAAAAAGAAAAAAGAAAAAAAAGTGCAGCCTTTGCTGATTGGATGGTAAACAAATGCAAACACCCCCCCACACTCACTAACAACTGTTTAGTCTAATTGCTCTCACATCATGTCCCCCTTTTCTTGATGCTTGTATTGTCAACAGTTTGTGTGCACTGGGCACTTCATTAGGTACATTTTGAATTTTGATGCAGAACCTCCAAACACAACTAAAAATTTCCCTTTTTTCTTCACATGAGGACATAATATAAAGTGAAATCATTTGATGATTCCACAATTTTTTTTATTTTTTTTTTAACTGCACATAAAACTACATAAAAGTGCAAAATAAGCCAAACATAACAAAAAATAAAGAAAAGCAGGCTGGTTGATTTTTTTTAAGTTATAAAGTCCAAATTTCCAATTAAGTTATAAAGACCATTTTAACATCACTGGTGGTCGTTGAAGTGTAAAAATTAAGTTGAATGCTGCAAAAAAATGTAATGAACTAAAACTATACAGTTAAAAGTACTCTCAGTAATTGATAAGATCTTTATAAAGTATACAGGCCATGTTTGAAGTCGCATTTGAACTTCCCTGATAGTCATACAATAATAATAATTAAAAAACAAACAAACATATATATATATATATATATATATATATATATATATATAACAACATTTTTAAGTAAAATAAAACTTCCAGTTATGCTGGTTGAATTAAAAACGCCTTTATTAATGTAACTAATTTAAAGTAAAATAAAGCAATAAAAACGCTCAAATTTGAAAACAGTCCAAAGAGAAGAAAACTGCAAGTTCTTTGCAGAGCGGTACTACCACCTAGTGGCCTTTTATGACTATTGCATTGTGTCATGTATAGTGTATAGTAATTGTACTGTATTAACTGTATGTTAGTATGTACTTGATTGCCTTATTTTCTATTTTGTAATGATTTTTTGGGGGGAATATATGTTTGTATTTTTTGTAACATTTATGTATTTGACCTAAATGTTTAGTATCTTTTGTCTGCCACCATAGTGAGGATATGCGGGTCAGAAGATGAATTGATGGACTGATGGATTAAAAAAAAATACTTAATTTGTGCTGTAAATTTTTATAAAGAGGGAAACTATTAGAAAAATTACTAAAACATAAAAATATAACTTGTGTAATGTTTTCCTAATATGGGCATTGCCTAATATTTGTGTGTATGTAACCTCCAGACTACCCTGGTGAAGATGTGTCTTTTCTGTTAGACAGCAGCAAGGCGTCCACGCAACCGCCGCACTATCCGCTCGACAGCTGCTATGCGGAGCCGCCCAAAGGTCAATAAGAAATTATAATTACAATGTATGATGCATTGAAAAACACTAACATTCTTTTTTTTTTTACAGTTAACTCAAGTGACATCGGCCTCTTCAACCTGGACTCATTCCAGGAGTTCACCTGGTGGACTTCGTATCCACAAGGTGAGGCTTTGCTCATTAATGAAGAAAATCATGAATAAAAATGTATATTTAGATTAAACCGTAATAAAATTAGCAATTATCGATGTTGTTTTTTTCCACTTTTGCACAAATCAGTGGTGGTTCGAGAGGGGTTGCGAATATCAAATCCTAATTTTTGCACTCGGCTCAGAAAGAATGTTTGTAATGTTGCATGTACAGTCACTTTAATGGAGAGCTCAAGTAGCTATGTTTGGATCAAGGTTATTTTAGTTCACTAAAACTAATGAAAAAACTACATTTCAAAAAACAATTTCATGAACGAAATAAAATAAAAATGCTTTTTAAAAAATGAAAATAACTGAAATTACAGTTTATGTTTACAAAATTAACTAAAACTATAATTATAGCAAAAAAAAAAGTCTTTTGATTTAGTCTTTGGTAATTAACTCATTCAGTGCCAATGACGGCTATAGACGTCAAAAATTCATTTTAAATGGGCTGGCAGTGAATGAGTTAATTTAATGCATAAGTAGATTTTACATTAACCGGATTAAGGCCGTTTGAAAGTGTGTCACACAGAAGTGACGTCATTTTGCATCAGCCAATAGAAAAGCACCTTCAGATGATGTCACTTCCATAGTGTTTTTTTAAATACAGTATTGCGTACAAGTAATAAACATTTTTTTAAACTAAAAATAATATTGAAATTAAAACAAACTAAACTAAAATTAAGCATTTATAACGAAAACTAATAAAAACTAATATTAGCGTCAAACGAAAACTAACTGAAACTACATTTTATGTTTATAAAATTAACTAAAACTATAATTATAGCCAAAAAAATCACTCCCATAGTGGGGGGTTTTTTAAATACAGCATTGAGCACAAGTAATAAATGTTGTTGTTTTTTTTTTAAACTAAAACTAATATTGAAACTAACTAAAGCGAAACTAAAACTAAGCATTAATTAAATAACAAAAACTAATAAAAACTAACAGAATCACCCTGAAAACTAATTAGAACTAACTAAATATAAAAAACAAAACTCAAAACAATATACAAACTAACTAAAATGACAATTCCAAAACTATAATAACACTGGTGGGGAGTGCGCATGCGTCATATTGGGGCAAGTGGTTTGTCAAGCTCTTCACCCGGAAGTGGAAGCGCCAGTATATGCTAATGAGCTTTAAATCACCTTTTCAACAGTACAGACGGAAGTGTTACACATGCCAAAAAATGAAAGCTGTTTCGTACTCGAAAGAACAACTCTTTAGCTCATTAGTTTAACTTTAGCATATTGCTAATCCCTGTTGGCAACGAGGATTTAATTTGTGCGACACCAATAGGTGCAATAATCAACCTGGACTATATCTTTAGCCATACTGTGGAGCATTAACTAATTTTAACTAAAAAGTAAAACTCCATTTTACCATGAAAAAAATAAATCTTCTGTCGGACTATGAAGAGTTTTTACACAAAAGACTTGTTCACCGACGTCAACACGAATAACGGCTCGGGATTTTTGGGTGTCAGCCCAATGTTAAAAGTTACAAACTTTGGTTTACTTCCCTCCGGTAGACGGGCTGATGGTGGAGCAGCCCCAAACGGGCGGCTTCCAGGAGCCAGGAGCCAACCAGAGCTACCAGAGCCTGGTGCCCCAGAACGGGCAGTTCAGCCCGGCCACGGAGAGCAGCCACAGCCCCTTCCCGAGCGTAAAAAGCGACGCCGAGTCGGGCTACTCTCGCCGCTCGGCAGACATCTACCCTGACTCGGACGTCCAGAGGAGAGGCTTCTGGTCCGAATACTCCCCGGTTGGCTACGGTGGCCCCCTGCCGCACCCGCCTACGCCCTCCATCTGCCCCGCCCCCACCAACGCCAGCCCTCAGCCGTCAGACCACTACTACCCCCGTGTGGCCAAACGCAAAAACCTACAGCGGCCCGAGAGGGACAGTCACATGGCCGCTATGTCCGCGTATCCGGGTTTGTTTTGTAGAATTTTTGCAGCGCTGTGGTTGCCATGGTAACTATAATGGACGTATTTTTACGGGCTTTTTTTGTTAGGTTCGGGCCCGATCCAGCTGTGGCAGTTTTTACTGGAGCTTCTTCTGGACTCCACCTGTCGCACCTTCATCTCCTGGACAGGGGACGGCTGGGAGTTTAAAATGTCCGACCCCACCGAGGTAAGACTTATCACTCATTTATAGCTTCATATTGGGAGGCATCAATTCCAAGGGAGGCCTTTATTTGCTCAAATGTGGATGGCAGACACTTGGGGGGGAAAAAATCATTTTGGCCGTTTTTGTTTATATTTTTATTTTCAATTATTATTTATTAATTATTATTATTATTTATTATAATTATTATTATTATTTTTATTTTATTTTTATATTTATATATTTTTTATTTTTAAACATTTTTTTTAATAAAGTTTTTTTCTTAGTAGTAGGATGGTGTTTATTTGAGGGGCGGCCTTCATTTTTACAGAAATGTTTTTGGAGTCATATTAAACAATATTATTTACCATATTGCCTCATGGCGGATGACTGGTTAGCACGTCCGCCTCCCAGTACTGAGGACTCGGGTTCGAGTCCATTCTCCGGCCTTCCTGGGTGGAGTTTGCATGTTCTCCCCGTGCCCGCGTGGGTCTTCTCCGGGTACTCTGGTTTCCTCCCACATTCCAATGCATGGCAGTTTGATTGGCCGCTCGGAATTGTCCCTAGGTGTGCTTGTGAGTGTGGATGGTTGTTCGTCCTTGTGTGCCCTGCGATTGGCTGCCTACTGCCCAGAGCCAGCCGAGATAGGCTCCAGCATCTCCCGCGACCCTTGTGAGGAATGATGGATGCATGGATGGATGGATGGATGGATATTTCCTCATATAGTGTCCAGGGGTTTAGTTACTCAAATCCAGATGAAGGGACGCGTTTATTCACCATTGTTTCTAATGGCTTAGACCAGTCCTGGACTGGCACAAACAAAATCAGCCCTGGCATTTTAACTTAGGCCCTCTTGCCTAACATGTAGTTCTGCCACTGATGTTTATTGATGCTACCTATTCAGGTTGCTATATTCGAAATGGATTAATGGACTGGCCCTTCTAAATTATGGGCCAGTTTCTCGTGGTAAAATGTAGGAAAATAATCATTCAAAAGGACTGCATCAACCCCAAAAGAGGCCGGCCCACCAGGCATCTGCCCTTTATGCCAGCTGGCAAGTCCAGCCCTGTCTTCCACCCAATCTTTATTTTTCCTGCCGCAGGTGGCCAAGCGCTGGGGCCAGTGCAAGAACAAGCCCAAGATGAACTACGAGAAGCTGAGCCGGGGCCTTCGCTACTACTACCACAAGAACATCATCCACAAGACGGCGGGCAAGCGCTACGTCTACCGCTTCGTCTGCGACATGCAGGGCATGCTGGGAAAGACGGCGCAGGAAGTGCTGAGCAGCCTGAACATTATGCCCACCGCTGGCAGCACAGAGTCGTCCGCGTCGGAGTTCAGCAGCGAGCGATGGGAGTAAAAAAACAAAACAGAGTACTATGGACCACGTCGGTAATGTTATGTGACATTTGTGTACAAATTCACCATGAGATGAGGAGAATTTGCGGTGGAAAAATTCTGCATATCAAGCTCAGGACGAAGGAGGCATTTGAAGCACTACAAAGAGGAAGGTGAAGCCACATTTCCAACAACAGTAATTAACCAAGGAGTATTACGGCCACACTGAAATTATCATGACAAAAATAAAAAATTAAAAAATAATACAGATATGACAAGGAAAATTCCTAATGTTATAAGGAAAGTCTTAAAAAATAATACCAATATTACATAAAGGTAAAATTTTGTGAGAAAAAGATTTTGACAATTCTGCAAAAAATAAATATTGTGAACCAAGTGTCAAAAATTTACGAGTCAAAAATCAATTTTACGTGACTAAAGTCACCATTTTCATTTTGTAAATTAAAATGCTTGCCAAAAGTTGCAATTTTACTAAAAAAAAAAAAAACACAAAATTTAAAAACACAGCAAAATTTATATTTTAGGGGGAAAAAGTGAGTGAAGTCGCCATTTTCTGAGGTGCAGTGTTACGAGAAAAAAAGCTACATCATTTTCTCAGTTTTTATTTCATTTTATAAATACATTCGCAGTAACACAAATTTGCAATTTATGAGAAAAAATTGTGGCATCACAATTTTACAAGATTTTTTAAAATTGTATTATTCAATAAGGTCACAACAAGAAAAACACTTAAATGTTTCAATATTATGAGAAATCGCAACAAAAATGACAATTTTACATTTTTTAGAATTTTTTTAGATGAAGTTGCAATGACAGTTAAAAAAAACTGCTGTTTTTAATTAATTGAAATTTGAAAGACATTTTTATCATCATAATTTCAATAAAAAAAATCCTGAATAAACAATATTTGAGAGGGGGGAGAAGCAGGTTAAAATTGCCATTTCCCAACAATAGTCGCTATTTACAAGATTTTTAAGATTGTTATCAGAAAATAGTTGTTCTTTTCTTTTACAAATTTTTTTTTTTTTTTTTTTTTAAATGTATGACCCTAAGACTCCATAGCGTTTACTGTTGTTTCTATTAACAAACGTACTTGTAAATATTGTTGATACAGTGGAGTTTTGTGCATCTATTATATTTTTATACATATACAGAACTCAGGTCTACCTCTGTTGTCTAAACAATGAATAAACTCAACTAATTCCCACTGCTGTGCTGGTTTCCAGCCTGTGTGATGACTGTTCATTACAATGAAACGAATGAACTTCCAACGTGTTCGAAAGACGAAAAATAGCTTTTATCAAATATTTGGATCTGTGTGAAATTGCACAATCATGTGAATCTTGCATTTTCTAGTATTTCTTTTTTATTGTAATCAACTCTTTGAATTTGACTGCGTTAATTTCATAATTTGTAATCAGGAAGTGCTTAAGAAATGACCGAAAAAAGGACCATGGGAGGATAGACAGGAAAATGGATGGAATGTGTTTATGGATGACGTAACCCGGAAGCGCCAAAAAGTGATGGTGGCTGTACTGTTGAAGAAGCCGAACACGACTTAAGGTAATATAATCACATTAAATAAAGACCAATGTCGGTTATATTATGTAAATGACTATTAATGATACGACTTTCTTATCAGTCATTAATCTTTATTTTTTTCGCGGTTCTTTTCAAACCAAAACCTTGGTACACATGCTGTACGAAGTGGTGCGTTCAAAGTCACTCGGAAATATGTGAGCCTCGTTTCGTTACGCACGCTGAAAAAGCTCAGGCGACTTAATGTTATGTTTTTCGGTTTTGTTCCAGATGGTTGAAGTTTAAATATCTGTTTACAAGGAACCTTTTCGAAGACTATCCACTTTGCTATGGTAAATGTTATAACGGGGGTAAAACATTTGACGCAATACCGGGATACGAAAGTGAAACTCGACTCTTCCTTCCTGCCACCGTTACATTCAACTCTCAAACGGACGTCCTCCTCGCCGAATCCCCGGCTAAGAAATGTGCTCCAAAAAGATGCTGATCGTGAAGTCGCTGGAGAACTTGTCCAAGATCAACTGGAAAAAGTTCCGATTGGCGCTGGTGGAGCGGCCCGGCGACCGAAGGGTGCCACTCAGTAAGGTGGAGGACAAGGACATTTTTGAGATCACTGACGCGCTGGTGTCGACTTTTACCGCGGACACTGCTCTAGCAGTGACATGCGAACTGCTGGAGTCCATCGACTGTTTCAACGAGGCTAACGAGCTCAGTAAGTGCTGCTTGCGTGTGAGCCGGGGGGGGTAGTGGTTTGGGGGGGATAAGGGGTAGTGGTTGGGGGGGGGCTTAGGGTTGTACGGATGCTTGTGCATAATATTTTCGTAGAATATATTTCAAATGTTTGTGATGTATTTTTTCCAATGATTTTTCTATTTTTTTAACCTTTATGTATAAATCATTTTTTTTGCCTATATCTAATGTTTTATGTTCTTGAAAATAGTAGGCTAATATTTTTGTTTTTCATCATTTTTGAATGTCTTACATAGATTTTAAAACTTAAATTCTTTATATTCCATACAAATGCAGTTTTTTCTCACCATATTTCATGCATTTTAGTAGTGGTGTAGAACTCCAAATATGACATATTTTCGTTGTGTTTTGGTAGATGACCAGATTGCCGAAATGTTCCCGAAGTCATCTACTAGCAAAAGTGGGTCTTTGTCTTATTTTCTACTTCATTTGATTTCTTTTGTTTGCTTACTAATTTTGATCGTAACATCCTTGACTAAGATTTAAAAAATAAAAATCAAATTGCATGGTACAAGTTCCTAAACTTTAATTGTTATTGTTTCTAGCAACAGCAGTTGCAGCAACTGCAGCAGGCACAGCTGATGGCACTACACACTCCAAGGGTAAATCATCAGGCTGGTAATGCCATTCTTTTTTTTTAAATTTTTTTTTTAATTGTTATTAATTATCATTTTGTTTATAAATAATAGTCTTGTATTTTACATAGATAGACAGACAGACAGATACATAGATAATATACTGTATACAGGCTACATTTACGATATACTAATAATACCATAATATGTTTCTGTAAGTGTATTTTTTCCTTAAATTTTTGTGTTTGCTGTATTATTTACTAATGTAATATTTTTACACAATATATATTTTTTATTTTTTATAAATGTAATATAAGTATTCTTTCCCTCCTATTATTTTTTAATCTGGTTGGATAACATACGAGCGTACCTATTGTTCTAATGTTTTGTCCCTCAGAGGAGCACTTTGTGGATAAGCACAGGGGAGAGCTGACCAAGCGCGTGCGCGAAGTATATTTCATTCTGGACTTCCTGCGGGATAAGAACGTCATCACGAGTGAGATCCACCAGGAAATCAGCAACATGCCCGGCAACTTTCCGAGCAGGATGGAGAAGATCTACGCACTGGCTGTCATGTCCGACATCACTGCTAAGGATATCTTCTTTGAAAGCCTCAAGAAGTTCGTGCCGGGCCTCGTGGTTGAACTCGAGCATTCAGTAGTGGCCCCCAAATGGCTGAGGCCCATCAAGAGCTTCGACAAGGCTCAAAAGCTTGGTAAGTGCTGCCTTAAAATATGATAACAATATACAGATATTTTGTTCTGAAGATCTGTCACATGTTTTCTCAGTGCTTGCATGGGTTTTCTCCGGGTACTCCGGTTTCCTCCCACATTCCAAAAGACATGCATGGCAGGTTAATTGAATATTCCAAATTGTCCCTCGGTGTGCTTGTGAGTGTGGATGGTTGTTTGTCCCTGTGTGCCCTGCGATTGGCTGGCAACCAGTTCAGGGTGTGCCCTGCCTACTGCCCGGAGCCAGCTGGGATAGGCTCCAGCACACCCACGACCCTTGTGAGGACAAGCAGTTAAGAAAATGGATGGATGGATGTTTTTGTGGTGTGATATTTTTCTGCCTTTTCTGTTTTGCAACATTTGTGTTTTTATAAAACTTTTTATTGCCTGTTTTTTTTTGTGTGTGTGTAATTTTCATCTAATATTTTATGTTTTTGAAAAGATTTCAGTTGTCTAATGTTTTTGTTTTTCATCGATTTTGAATATCTTAAAGATATTTTTAGAAGACTTACATTTTTGTATACTGTATTACATACAATTGTAGGATTTTTCGTAATGGTGTAGAAATGCAAATCTGACATATTTTCATTGTGTTTTGGTAGATGACGAGATTGCCAAACCGAATTCATCTGCTGGAAAAAGTGGGTCTTTGTCTTCTTTTCTATTTCATTTGATGACTTTTGTTTGATTAATAATTTTGAGAGCAACATCCTAAGATTAAGATTGAATAAATTATATTAAGATTCTAAGATTTAAAAAAACAACAACCTCAAATTGCAAGCTCCTAAACTTTATATGTTGTTATTTCTAGCAACAGCATCAGCAGCTGCAGCAGGTCCAGCTGGAACTGCAACACACTCCAAGGGTAACTATCAGGATGGCTATGCAATTCTTAATTTTTCTTTTAAATAATAGTTTTATATTTTACTTCTGTTTGTTAATCATGGATGGATGGATGGATGAATGGATGGATATATATTTTTTAATTTATTTTGAATTAGTTTTATGTCGTTTTCAAATATTGTAGTATTTTCTCTTAATAATATTAAATTAAGTTTGTCTAGTAGTGTTTTTTTTTCTTAAACCATTTCTCATTGTTTGAGTATTTTCTTCAAGTACATTTAAATATTATTTTCTCATGTTTTTACATTTCTGTCTTTGTTTGTAAAGTCACTAAAACGGATGGATGCATATTGTAGTAGTTTTGTATTTTTTTTCCTAATATTTCTCCATATTTTGATCATATTTTTCTCTAAGTGTATTTTTTTTAGTTGATTTAACTTAATATTTTTGTATTATTTCCTAATGTAATACTTTTTTCAACAATATTTTTATTTTAAAAAATGCATTAGAAGTATTACACCTATTTATTTTAAATTAATTTATATTTTTAGAACATTTGTGGTCACATTTTGAGCATTTTTCACTGACTCTGGCTGGATGACGTGCGACTGTACCGATTGCTTTGACAATTGTTCCTAATGTTTTATCCGTCAGAAAAGCACTTTGTGGATAAGCACATGCCTGAGCTGATCCAACGCGTGTCCAGTATAAAACCAATTCTGGACGTCCTGCGGAGTAAGGACGTCATTCAGAGAGAGACCTACGAGGAAATCTTCAAGACGCCGGAAAACCAAGACAAGATGAGAAAGATCTACATGCTGGCTCTCAAGTCCGGAAAAGCTGCCAATGATATCTTCTATGAATGCCTCAAGAAGTACGAGTCGCACCTTGTGGCCGACCTTGAGCTCTCAGAGCAGAAGTCCAATCACGACATCATGCTCTCGTAGTTTTCCTCTCTAGTGTAACACTTCGGTTAATTTACATAATACCGCCCAATGGTCCATTTTATTTGCCCACGATTTGCAAGTTGGCTGAGTCAAGGTCCTCCTTTTCAAGCTACTAAGAATAGCATCAAAACAAAACCAAAAACCTCAGATGAGCTGCAATGTTGTTGGATGCACAGATCAGCGTTGGCGTCTAATAAGCGACACATACTCAATTGCACGAAGAAGTTGTCGACATGCCGTGATGATGAAGTGCTGCCTCCACAAGTGAAAATACCATTCATGTTTATGCTGTCTTTAAAGGGCTCATATTTCACATTCAGGTTTTGTTTTTGCTTTTGATTTCAGAAAGGCTTGAAAGACAAAAGTGTTTTCACTTGTGGAGACAGCGCTTCATACACTCCACTGTGTGTGTGTGTCGCATGAACACATCACCAAATACGCTCACGTCACATCATAAAGTGCCCAGAGCGTTCCATTATTATTATAACTACGCTTATCAGACGCTAATACTAACCTGTGCATCCGCCAAAACTTAAGGAAGTTCAGTTTACATGCTCACTAGCTCCGCCTCTGCTTGTTATGCCTCTGAAGGCGAGCTTGTATTGGCACACCCTTCAGTCGAGGCGACGGTAATATGGAAGCAGCAGTTCATACATGACAATTTGTGTTAAAAAAAAAAAAAGTCAGGAAACACTCTTACAACATGAAAAAAATAAATAAATATATATATATATATATATATATATATATATATATATATATATATATATATATATATATATATATATATATATATATATATATATATATATTATTATTATTATTATCATTATTTTATTTAATAATATTATTTTAGGTCGCTGATGCAACCCGGAAGCGCAAGAAGGCGAACACGATAGCGATTTAAGAGAATAAATCTTAAATAAAGACCAATGTCGTTTATATCACGTATTTGATTTATGATACGGCGGTGTTATGTCAATATTCTGCAGTATTGTACCAACCTTCCGGGTGGATCGCGGGTTAGTAGTTTCCGACGGTCTGTGGAGGCATCACAGACGGTTGTTGGAAGCTACGCCCGTTATTGTGTGTGTGTGTGTGTGTTCTGGCGTAGTTACAGCCTGTTGTTTTGTGAATTGAACACTGTTCATTAAAAATAGTTGTTAGCTCTATGCTTTGCCTGATTATTTCATCAATCGCTACCGTATGTTTTCGCGGTCCTGTTCAAACCAAACCAGGCGCTCACGCCATTGGAAGAGCTGCGTTCAAAGTTGCTCGGAAATGTGTTTAAATAGCCTCCAGTTAATCTAATGCAGTTTGCTTAAAACTCAAGTATCATACCATCTTATATATGTATACATATATATATATATGTACCCCCACACACACACGCACATTTTTTAAAAACTGTGTATTTCCATGTGTGTTGACTATCGAGGTTCATATGTGTAATGCCCATTTCCGGGATCAAGAACGAAAGTAAAACTGTACTCCTGCCACCTCAGCCACCGTTACGTTCATATCTCTCTCCTGGCGTGTTCCTCGCAGAATCTCCTACTAAAAAATGTCCTCCAAAAAGATGGTGATCATGAACGTGCTGGAGAACTTGTCCGAGAACAATTTGGCGAAGTTCCGCATGGCGCTGGTGGACCGCCGCGGCGACCGAAGGGTGGCACTCGGCAAGGTGGAGCGGAAGGACTTCATGGAGATCACCAACGTACTGGTGTCCACTTTCACTGAGGACAGAGCTCCATCAGTGACCGCCGAACTGCTGAGGTCCATCAAGTGCTTCGATGAGGCTGAAGAGCTCGGTAAAGCGCTGCTTTCGTGTGTGCGCCCGTATAACAATACGTTCATGCTAAAGTAGAAAAATATTTTAAAAGTAAATAAATAAATAACTGTAAAAGACCAGCATGTGCGTGAGCTTTTACATACATTTTGTCCATATATTACAGTAGTGGTTGTAACATTTAGAACTGACATACTACAACAAAAAAGTAAAAAATATAATTGCAATATGCAGATATTTTGATCCCAAGATTTGTTTTTGCCTAATATTTTTCATTGTGGTGTGATATTTTATTTTTCTGTTTTGTAAAGTTTGTGTTATTAACGTTTTTTTGCCTAGTAAGTTTTTTTGGGGGGGTAATTTTTTTCCCCAATATTTTATCCATCCATCCATCCATCCATCCATCCATTTTCTTGACCGCTTATTTTATGTTTTTTGAACACGTTTTAGTAGCCTAATATATATATATATTTTTTTCATTGATTTTGAATATCTTAAGCATATTTTTCGAAGACTTACTTTTTTGTATACTGCATGACATACAAATGTAGGATTTTTGCATTTTTGTGTATTACAGTATAGTGTAGAAATGCAAATCTGACATATTTTCATTGTGTTTTGGTAGATAACGAGATTGCCAAACTGAAGTCATCTGCTGGCAAAAGTGGGTCTTTGTCTTCTTTCCTATTTCATTTGATATTTTTGTTTGCTGAATAACTTAGAGCAACGTCCTTAATTAGGATTAAAAATAAACCTCAAATTCACGGTGCAAACTACTAAACTTTAATTGTTATTGCTTCTAGCAGTAGCAGCTTCAGCAGCAGCAGAAACTGCAGCATGCACAGCTGCAGGTGGCACTGCACACTCCAAAGGTAACTATCAGGATGACCATGTAATTCTTCTTATTATTAGCATTATTGCGCTGACTGTGGCTGGATGACGTTTGAGTATACCTATTGTTTTGACCATTTTTCCTAATGTTTTGTCCGTCAGAGGAGCACTTTGTGGATAAGCACATGCCTGAGCTGATTGAGCGCGTGTGCAACATAAAAAAAATTCTGGACATCCTGCAGAAAAAGAAGGTCATCCAGGGCGAAATCTACGAGGAAATCTACAACACGCCGGTCAACCAAGAAAAGATGAGGAAGATCTACAGGCTGGCTCTCAAGTCCGGCAAAGCTGCCAAAGAGATCTTCTATGAATGCCTCAAGGAGTACGAGCCGTACCTCGTGGCTGACCTTGAGCACTCAGAGTAGAAGTCCAATAACGACATCATGCTCTCGTTGGAGTTTTCCTCTCTAGTGGCACACTTTGGTTAATTTACATAATGCATACTCGAGAAGTTGTCGACATGGCTTGATGACGAAGTGCTGTATCCACAAGTGAAAATACAATTCATGTTTATACTGTCTTTAAAGGGCTCACATTTCACACTCGATTTTCACCCCCGCAAAACAGACTAATTTCAGCAAGGCTTGAAAGACAGAAGAGTTTTCACTTCTACTCTCTCACAAAACTTAAGGCAGTTCAGCTTATCTGCTTACTCGCACCGCCCCTAGTTGATATGCCTTTGAAGGCTATCTTGTATTGATTGGCACACCCTTCAGTCGAGGGGGTGATCTTGTGGAGGTAAAAAATACAAATAAATACTTTAAAAAAAACTCAGGAAATACTGTAACAACATAATTTTGAAATTACTTTAATTTGTAACTTTTTAAATCTATTTTTACCTTTTAAGGGTGAAGAAAATGTAGGATTTTTTAAAAGTAATTGTCAATATGGTTTTGTATTTTTTTAAATTAATTAAACTTTTTTCTAATCCTGTCACTTGTGCTGTCTTGACCAATAATATCACTATTGTCATGTTTTCTGGTATTTTATTCTACATTAATTTTTTTATTCATTATTATTTAAAAACGTTTTTATTTCTATTAAATATTTTTGAATATGTTTGCAATGTATATTGATTTTGAACATCACAATTTAATTTATTTAAACTGTTATTCATCCATCCAGTATCTGAACCGCCTACTCCTCACAAGGGTCGCGGGGGGTGCTGGAGCCTATCTCAGCTGGTTATGGGCAGTAGGCGGGGTACACCCTGAACTGGTCGCCAGCCAATCGCAGTATATAAACTGTTATCTTTCCTAAATTTGTGCTGTTTGGGTTCTGTGGAAGCGATTCTGAGAAATACATTGCTAAGTACGTTCTGGTCCACCAGATGTCGCCGATGAGCTTTTCTTAGCAGCCGCCAGTCAAAAGCAAGCAAACGAAGAAGGCTCAGCAACACAACTACAGCAGAAAGCAGGTGACCTAATTTCACCTCGTATTTGTCATTAAATGTCTTTTTTTTTTTTAGTTTGTGGGGACTAAACTGACACGATTGTGTGGTAGTCAGCCTTAGCAGAACGACGTCTTTATTGAAGGAACATTTTAGTTTGGCTTACTTATTTAGCGACGGCGCTCAGTAGCTTCTAGCTAGTGGAAGTGGGACATCCGGGTATTTTATGACGTCGCCGATATACATTCACACAAATTCTTACAAATAGAAAAAATATTATTAAAAATTGATATATTAGCAAAATTGTCAAAATGGTTACGTTCTGAAATAAAATATTTCTCCTGAAAAATACGTTCATAGCAGTCATACACAAGTTAACAACCAATTTTGACGGACGCAAAATGAAGGCCGATCTAGGGCTTGTTTTTCTCTGCGGGTCCACATTATGATTGTTACGTTTATTCTTTCCAGGCGTGTGGTGAGAAATGAGTTCTCACGTCCTGGTGTCCTGCAACTCCTCCCGTCATGGATTCCTCCTGCTGCTTCGATGTGGCCGATCCTCCTGGCTCAGAACCTTGAGCAGCAGACCTCACATCAGTGGCAGCCTTAGAGAGAGCTACCGGCTGCTGCAGCTGCCCGAAGACGAGCCCGTCACCCCCGAGCGGGCGAAAGAGTCGTACCTGCGCCTGGCCAGGCTCTATCACCCGGACTCCGGCGCGCCCACTGCTGATGCGGCCATCTTTACACGGGTGGAGGAGGCCTACCGCTCCGTGCTGGCACACCGCAGTGAGGCCCGGCGTTGTGATGCGGTGCAGGATGAGGATAAGGACTCGTCCACCGTTGTGGCCCCTCAACATAGACACTACCTCAGCTACGAGGGCGTGGGCTCGGGTACCCCCAGCCAACGCGAGCGCCAGTATCACCACTTTCGTGCTGACCGGGCCGCTGAGCAAGTTTTGGACTACCGGCAAAGAGAGTATGAGAGGGCGGCGGCGGCCGAGGGGGCGCTGATGGAGCGAGACATGCGGCAGCGCAGCAGGAGTATTAAAATCACCCAAGCAGTGGAGCGGCTAGTGGAGGACCTGATCCAGGAGTCCATGGCTCGGGGAGACTTCCGCAACCTGAGTGGTGCCGGAAAGCCACTCAACAAGTTCCAGCACAACCCTTACGCCGACCCCATGACGCACAACCTTAATCGCATCCTTTTGGACAACGGCTATCAGCCACCCTGGGTGCTCACGCAACGCGACATCCGGGATGCTGCCGCTCGCATTCGGGGCGAGTTGCTGGATGGTCGGGCCGGGCTGGGCGAACCCCTCGGCCCGACGGACCGCCTCCGCTGGGACGAGCTATGCGCCCACGCCGAGGAAGAGCTGGCGAAGCTGAACAAGAAGGTGGACGGCTACAACTTGATCGTTCCCATGATCCACATGCAAATGGTGCACTTTAGCTTGGCGCGGGAGGTGCGGCGCGCCGAGGAGGCGGCCGGGCGGCGCCGACTTGAGCAGCGGCAGAGGAAGAAGGAGGAGAGGAAGAGGGTCAACGCCGCCGATGTCGCTGCCAAGTCTGCAAAGCGGGGATTGGTGTCATGGATGCAAGGTTGGATCAAATGAATGAAACGAAACTTCACTTTATTGTCATTTATTTTTAAGTCCAACATTTGAGTTGATTGAATTTATTTCAAGTGATTTTTGACTGCCAATGTGGAGTTTTGACTTTTTTTTTTTTTGACTGGCGAGTAGAGAGTACTTTCAAAGGCTAAATGCTACAAACATAGCATATTATTGTCCCATAATGCCACGAAGTATAACTTGCACATGCGTAAGTGGGGGGGGGGGAAACATCATTTTAGCATTTGGCCCACATTACAGTGTTCCCTCGTTTATCGCGGGTTCATCGACGAGACATTTCCAACGGTGCCTGTCCCGTCGCTCCACGACATTGCATTCCGGAGATAGAAAATGTATACTGTGCTGTATTACAAGTAAATTAAAAAACATACTTTTCATGGAAAAAAAAATGACTAAATGAAAAAAAAGATGAATAGAAAAGTATTCATTTTAAACTAAAAATGATACCAAAACGAAAAACATAATTATAATACATGAAAAATATATACAGTATACTGCGCTGAATACTGTAATAAGTAAAAAAAATAAAAAAAAATTAAAAACTTTTAATGGGAAAAAAAGAACATATGAATGAAACAGCATTTATAGTCAAGTAAAAATCATACCAAAACAAAAAACATAATAAACAAAAAATTTTATATAATTAGCTGGATGTTTTGTTTTTGTTTTTTTTAATTAATGTGGATTTCCATTATCGCGGCTAGTTTTTGGAACGTAACACCCACGATAAACGAGGGAACACTGTATACCAATATGTTTGAAAATCCATCCATTTTCTTGACCGCTTATTCCTCACAAGGGTCGCGGGGGGTGCTGGAGCCTAGCCCAGCTAGCTATGGGCAGTAGGCGGGGGACACCCCGGACCGGTTGCCAACCAATCGCAGGGCACACAGAGACGAACAACCATCCACACGCACAAGCACACCTAGGGACAATTCGGAGCGCCCAATTAACCTGCCATGCATGTCTTTGGAATGTGGGAGGAGACAGGAGTACCCAGAGAAGACCCACGCAGGTCGGGGAGAACACGCAAACTCCACGCCTGGACTCGAACCGGAGTCCTCAGAACTGGGAGGCAGACGTGCTAACCAGTCATCCGACGTGCTAACCAGTCATCCAACGTGCCGCCCACGTTTGAGAATTATTTTATTAATTATGTGTTTGTTGTTGTGTATGTGTGACGCTATGATGCACATTGTTTCCCTTGGAAATACATACTGCTCCGTCTGGGGCCCTAATACAAGTGGACTGTAACATCAGAGGGGAGAATCCTGGATAAAAATAACCCTTACGAATGTCTTTTCATTGTGAGCGTGTTTGTTGTTCCGGCCTTTCCTCTGTTACCGGGTTACAGATGACCACCGACGACACATGTGCCACCTGTCGAACCCGAGCCAATGCAGCCGTGGACGGCGTCCGCTTCCGGCTCCAGTCTTGGGCTATGTACTGCTGGTACGGGTCCTGGGAGCCTTCCAACTTCCTGGAGCGGATGAAACTAAACATGACGGCGAAGGAGAAGAAGCTGAACATGGCGAACACCAAAAGGATGTACAAGACTCCTTGGGATGTGGCGGAGGTGGTGGTGTGGTTCTGTGGCGATTGTGCAGTGGTTCTGTTGAGGCAGTGATGCAATAAGGACACCAACAGGGAAGTCAGCTCGGTGCCGTTGATGTGAGACATGGTCACCATCTGCTGGATATGCCGATAACTGCAAGGTGAGCACAGCACAGGCTTGCTATTTTGTATCCTAAAATGTTATGAGAATAAAGCATAATTAGTGGGGCTGTAAAATTGGTTGATAGCTGCAGTCCTAATATATGTACATATTTTTATTAATTGTATTGATATATCAAAGTAATTAATTTACCTGTGCTATGAAGACAGACATTTAAAAAACATTTTTACTAGCTACCCCCCCTTCAATACCCCGTCATCACAAATCAAAATCCATTTTTCATCAATGAAGATTTAAAAAAAAAATAAAAATAAAAATAAAAGAACGAATTTCCACAAAATTAAATGATTTTCTTTAAGCAATTCTATTTGTCTATCTTAATGTACTTGGGTTGGGCCAATGTAATTTATTATTATTACAAAATTATTACAAGTAATTTGACAAAATTTCTAGGATTAGTTTACTTAGGTTGAATAAATTGAATGTATTCAGGATACTACAGTATATTTATATAATTTTATATTGTGCATGGGTTGAAAATGATAATGTGAAGCCATTACATTTTTAATCATTTGCACCGCCACATCCTGTTTTGCTAAAATCGAGGCTTTTTTTAATTTTATTTTATTTTTTATTTTTTATCAAGTAAACTAACATTCTTATCTTCAGAGCTCTGCAAGCAAATGTCAATTACAACAAAGTTCTAACACAAAGTAAATCACTCATCAATGGCTGGATGGATGCTTGATTTAAGTGTAAATGTGTTAATAATTTCTACAACGCAAAAGAAGCAGCTTACCTGTGTGATGACTTTGATTGTCCTCGTTCTGTGGACCAGACTCAATGTTGGACCCCACTTTAAAAAAAAAAAAAAAAAAAATCCTACCACTGGGTCCTAAAACTCCACCAATGCCTCGCTGTCAACACGTTTAATGAAAGAATTTGTTAAAAATTCAACTCCAATAAATAAAATGTGAGGACACCATGATGCAAATTATACCCCCGTTACAACCCCCCGTATGATTTAGAGCAGTGTGAAATGACAGCTCATTGGCAGAACAATGCTTTCACTGTGCCACTCTGACCTCCATGTGTCCTTGAACGAACCTTGTGCAGTCCCACATTATGTTCATGTTCCTCTATGAGGAATAAATACTGTATATAAAACAATCATAGAGTATGCTTTGTGGGGTGTTCGAATCAAGTTATATTTAGTCATATGATGTGTGATGATAACCATAGAGCAGGAAATGAATGCTGCTATGACAGTAAAAGACGCGCCCAATGCAAATGTGCAATACACAAGTTAATTGTAATTGTAACATAAACACAATTGTTACACACTACACAGTGTTTTTTTTTAAAGTAAAATTTATTAAATTATTTAGCTTCATCTAACTTGACGCCGTCACAGTCCAGCAGTCTGTAACACACACAAAAAAAAAACCTGAGAGAAAAACACATTTTAGATGTTATGTTAGCATGCTAACAGTCACAACTCTTTAAAAAATAAAATAAAAAAAAAGAACATGCTGTTTTTTGTTTTACCAAGAAAGCTGTTGAGTTGTTCAACTTAAACAATAAAGTGGCACAGAACATCTTACAATTTAGCATTTGATGATAAGAAAAGAAAAAAAAAAAAAAAACTCTGAAAGGACTTATTCTCGTAAAATTATTTGTATGCATTTTATTTATTTATTTATTTTTTCAAAGATCTTTTCCAAAATATTTATTCCTTAATTTTAATTATCCAGGAGCCAACCACCATTTTTTCGAGAAAAATGCATATTGGAAGATGTATTGCTTTTTTTTGGTTTGTTTTTTGTTTTTAATAATTTTTTAATTTGTTCCAGTGCATTTATAATAAAGTGTCAATTATATGCAGATTTCCTTATTCATTGGCTGGCCTGGTCCCTTTTCCCCACAAATCCCTTCTTTTTGTAAAATGATGGCTTGTTCTAGTAGAATTACAATTTATCACCATAATATTTCAATGAACAATGTATTATTATAGAATAAGGAAATTTGTGAAATCTTGTGAAATTTTGACTCATTTATATATATATATATATATATATTAGGGGTGTTAAAAAAATCGATTCGGCGATATATCGCGATAGTACATCGCGCGATTCTCGAATCGATTCAATAATCGGCAGAATCGATTTTTTTTTTTTTTTTTTTTTTAGGATTCACACCTTGAGCATGGAAGAATGTTATATGAACGGCACATTAAGCCTTAATATTTTTATTTTAATGCTGTTCAAACATGAAACAGATTACAACCTCTATAAGACTGAAATTTCAGATAAATAAATAATACATTTTCATATAAATCTTACACTCTACAAGCTTACTGATTAGTATTTTCTAAATATGAATGAAAAAAAATCGCAACAATCGACTTATAAATTCGTATCGGGATTAATCGGTATCGAATCGTGACCATTCGTATCGGGATTAATAGGTATCGAATCGAATCGTGACCTGTGAATCGTGATACGAATCGAATCGTCAGGTACTAGGCAATTCACACCCCTAATATATATATATATATATATATATATATATATATATATATATATATATATATATATATATATATATATATATATATATATATATATATTTTATGTATTCTTATAAGGTTTCAACTAAAGGCTTATTCTTGTAAAATGACTCAGTCTCAGAATTAAGACGTGTTCTCCAAAAATTCTGATATTCTCGTGAATTTACAAACTATTCTCGTAATTTAACAAACAACTTATTCTTGGATTATGTGTGTCAATTTGAGAAGTATTATCTTCAATTTACCATTTATAGTCACAAAATTCAGACTTGTTATTTTAAAATTATTGCTAACGACTTATTCCTATAAAATATTTGATTATATCTGATGAATCATTCTTGTAAAATAATGACGCATACTTGGAAATTTTCATCTAAATCTAAGAAAATTGTTTTTTCTCGTAAAACTGCAATTCGTTCTCGTAATATTTCGACGACCGATGTATACTCACTCATAAAATCATGCATTCTTGTTGTATTGAGTGAATTGGGACGAATCATTCGACATACTCTTTGTGAGCCTTGAGAGCTCTGCGCGCCTCGCGGGCGTCGATGTCGTCCGACACCTTTTTGTAACAGTACACCAGCACCACGATGAGCCACAATTGCAGAAGCACGATCAGCACATACATCACCATCTCCGACACCACCGCCGCCAGCTCCCGGTTGGCTTCAAAACGCAGACCAAAAACATATCTCATTCCCAAAAATAAAAATCTGATCAGTCTTGAAATATTACAAGTTATGATCATAAAATTACTACTTGTTCTCGTAGGATTACAATTTATTTTTGTAAATTTCTTGTCATATAATATTATTGTAACTGATCTCTGAAATTTGGAACTCATTATCCTCGTATCGTATTTCAGCTCATTATTTATTCTTGACTTGTTCTTGGGAAATTATGGTTTATTTTCATAATATTTCAACCCATTCTTAGAAAAGTTTAATACAAAATAGCCAGATTTTGACATATCGATGTTCTCATGTAAAATCATGTTCTTGTAATATTTCAACTACATTAATGATCTGTAATTCAATAATTGTCTTCTCTTCAAATCGTAATATAGCCTTTTAAAATTCTGCTTTATTAAATTGTGATTTATTCTCATAAAATTTAAACAAATGATTTATTCCTGTAAAATTACAATTTATTTTCCTATAAAATTCCCACTTGCTGTCACACATTTACAACTTAGCGTTGCCATATTTCAACGAATGACTTATTCTCATAAAATTACTACTCATTGTATAATGATAAAACGTTTACTTTTTCGAGTAAAATACAGAATCTGCTCTCTTATAGTCTAATTGTAAAATTATGTTTGCTTTGTAAAATAGCCCAAATAACGACTTCCTTTACAAATAAAGTTTTGACCTATTCTCTTAATAAAATTTTTACTTGATTTCATCAAATAATGACTTGTTCTTATAAAATTTTCAACTCATTTTTGTAAAATTGCTACTTGTTTTCTCATGAAATTATAACTTCCTTTTGTACAATAAAGGCATTCTTAAAATATTTCAACATACAATTAATATTGTAAAATGTTGACTTTTTCTTGGAAAATTATTAAAGGGACTTACTTAGCCACTTTTGGCTGTCAAACATGAATATTTTGCCTATAATAAATTTGATATTTTCTTTATTTTTCACGTACAATTAGTACCTTTAAAAACACATTTTGTAACTTGCTGTCAACTGAAAATGACATTGCAAGGGCTCAGGTAACCAATCACAGCTCAGCTTGTGAATGTCACATGACCAAACCTAGAAAACAGGTGAGTTGTGATTGGTTACCTGATCCCTTGTGATGTCATTTTCAGTCAACAGCAACTTGCAAAATGTGTTTTTAAAAGTACTAATTGTATGTAAAAAAATGAAAGTATCAAATTAATTATAGACAAAATATTCACTTTTTATTGCTATAATGGGCTAAGTGAAGTATCCCTTTAATTATACTCACAAGGGTCGTGGGGGTGCTGGAGCCTATCCTAGCTGGCTTCGGGCAATAGGCGAGGTACACCCTAACTGGTTGCCGGCCAATCGCAGTAAACTCTCTGTTTTCATTTAGCAAAAATGATTGCAGTATTTAAACAAATGACGTATTGTTGTAACATATTGGCAAATGACTAACAGTATTCTCATACAATTTATATTTTTTATTTTTTTCCCCATAAAATTCTATTTGTCGTAAAATGTTGTCTTATTCTCCTACGTTTACAACTTATTCCTGTGAAATTTCAACTAATGACATATAGTAATCTTAAAACCAGTAAAAGCGTAGACGGCTCTTTCCGGGTTATCCTCACCGGCATCCACTACGCTAAGCTCCACCTCCTTCTCCACGCTGACGTGGTGCCGGAAGCCCGCCAGGAGCAGCGTTCGGCTGAAGGTGCAGCGGTACGTGCCGGCATCCCCGTAGCTGACGTTGCGCACGGCGACGGTGCCCGCCTGGACGTCCTCGCCTCGCGTGCCCAGCCAGTCCAGACGTCCCCTGAAGGTTTCGTCCACCACGTCAGCACTCGGGTGCTCGTAGTGGAAGATCTGGGGGGAGAGCCCGGATGTGTGCTTTTTAAATACATAGTTCAACTTGTTTTATGTTTACTTTGACAGTAAGCAAAAATGATGGATGGAGATGGAAAATCAAAGCAAAAAAAAGGCTTTAGGATGACTCCTCTCCAAAAACTATCACATGACATTCCGTGACACTTGAATGAATTTGTCAGCTTCGATCTCACGTGCGTGAAGTTTTCCTGTCCTTGAGGTCGGAAGTGCCAGTCGACGGTAGTGACGGCGGACACTTCCTCTCGTTTCTTACAGGAAATGCAGCCCAGCACGAAGGCCTCGCCCTGCACGGCCTCCGTCAGCGACTCCACCTCAGCGCAGCCTCCCAGACACTCGCACGCTGCGCGGGCCGGCAGGGGAACAAAGAAATGACATTGTGGTACCAAATGTTTCTTCATCACTTCAAGTTGCAGTTTACAATTTTTGAGAATCCCAGCTGACTTTGGGCAAGAGGGCCTGAATTGGTCGCCAGACAATCACAGGGCACATACAGATCAACTTCAGTTCACCTACCGTGCATGTTTTTGGAATGTGTGAGGAAAGGCCACGAGGTGACAGTATCACTTTGCTTTCTATTCTCTCTTCATCACATTGTCAAGCAAGTTCAAATGGTGAGCAGTTCTACTTTATTTTCCTTTTACGTTCCATATTTCGACTCATCCTTAAATGTCCTTTGGCATTATTGTCTTTGGAAAAGTCAATTTTGAGTGATTTCTGGACTCACCAAGCAGGCTGACAACTATGAAAAGAGGCCACTGGACTTGTGTGACAGCCATTGAACAAAATCCACTTGTGCAAATCATCCAGGCTCCATAAAGTCCTCAGTTTGTTGAAAACGAGTCCATTCAATGGCACGAAAAACAAAAAGTTGCTTAGCAAGACCTATGCCGTCTCCCGGGTACCCGCTGGTCCGACTTTAAGGAGGTTATATTTAGATGGTGTCAATAATCTGGAAAGCCAGGCGGGAACTTGAGATGACGAAACCCCCATACGAGACCACTGATGTCTCCATAACACTTGTCTCACTCTCAACATGGATGGATGGATGGATAGATAGATAGATAGATAGATAGATAGATAGAAATGATGGGTGGCTTTCAAGTGTGTCAATGTGCACCTACTTACATGGGTATTTTGGACTTTTCCCTTGATATCACACACTGAAGAATAATGTCACCATGTGGCCCACATAGAACACACACGACTAAAGAGACTTGCATTATTAACAGCGTCAGAGAGTGTGTTATTGACATGACAGTTGATGATGTTGTGTTTAACCCCCCTCTGTGACTTGACTTTTTATTTTGTGTCATACCGCTTCCATTCTGACGTTTGCTTCGGGAAGGTCATAAATTTGTACACATATTGACAGTTGCTGGGTTTTTAATTACAATTTTGACAGAAGCTAGGTGCCATAAATCATAATCTTGAACACCTTATTAAGGTCACAAATCCAGTTGTTGACAGAATGTAGGGGCCATAAATTGTAACTCCTTTGGGTTGTAATTGCAGTTTATGACAAATGCTATATGCAATAAATCATAACCTTGAACTGATTGGGGTCATAAATCTTCTTTTTTCATGCCAGAAGTTATGTGCCACAAATCCTACATTTTAAACCAAATAATTTTTTTTTTCCAGAAGCTATGTGCCACAAATCATAAATTTTAAACCTTTGGGGTCATAAAGGCGGCACTGTGGTCTAGTGGTTTGCACGTCCGCCTCCCAGTTCTGAGGACTCCGGTTCGAGTCCAGGCTCCGGCCTTCCTGGGTGAAGTTTGCATGTTCTCCCCGTGCCCGCGTGGGTTTTCTCCGGGTACTCCGGTCTCCTCCCGCATTCCAAAGACATGCATGGCAGGTTAATTGGGCGCTCCGAATTGTCCCGAGGTGTGCTTGTGTGCGTGGATGGTTGTTTGTCTCTGTGTGCCCTGCGATTGGCTGGCAACCAGTCCAGGGTGTCCCGCGCCTACCGCCCAGAGCCAGCTGAGATAGGCGCCAGCACCCCCCGCGACCCTTGTGAGGAATAAGCGGTCAAGAAAATGGATGGATGGGGTCATAAATCCCACTGCAGCTATGAACCTTTAAATCCCTTTAATGTCATTAAAAATAGTGAAAGAGATTGAAGACTTGTTTTTTTTTTAGAATAAAAGTTGTATATTTTCAAGAAAAAGTCAAATTTGAGAAAACATATTTTCCAGAAAAAAAGTATGTTTTTGAGAACAAAATAGTAATCTTATGGGATTTAAGACAATTATTTTCATGAGGGTAATAAAAGGTTGTTTTGTATGTTGTATAAAGAAGTTGAGTATGTTCAAGAAGAAAGTTAATGTTTCAGAGAAATATCCAATTTCCGTGGGAAAAAATACTGAAAATATATTTGTTTCTCAAAAAATATGACTTTTTACATTTAGACTATTTCCAAAAATGTACAATTTTTCTTCTCAAAATATCTTCTCCAAAAATGTACTACTCTTTTCTTGAAAATCTCTCTTCTTGGAAATATACAAAAAACTGATGGATTAGTGTTTTTTGTTGTTGTTGTTTCTTTTGTGAAGGCCTCTTTTAGTTTACGTAAGATTCGCTTTGAAGATTCAAAGCGTGCAGTGGCATGATTAACTGTAAACGCTTATCAAACAAAGATAAATACGCAACATTTGGAGGCCTTGTAAGCTTTAGTCATGTGTGCGTTTGTGTATGTACGGTGGGTGCACCGGGGGTCAGGGTTGTTGTCATGTGATGTAACCAGATGACTGAGGAGTAGTGGGGGCTGGGGGCCTTGCCACTTTTAACCTTCGCATCTCCTGCCAGCTGTTACGAGGAAACCAGCGAGAGAGTGACATCAAAACCTTGAACAGACACACCACTTCAAGGTAATTTGACAGACAGTATGTGTGAGTGGACTGCCATGTGCATGAGGGGGATGGTCGCCCCCCAAAAACCATCGACAGCCAGACAACACACACACACATCCTTTCTCTCCAATGCTGCTGATGTTTCTTATTTTTAGCACAGATCGAGTTTCCACAGCCCTCCCGGCAGCCTGGAGCAGCTCCCGAGTGTTTGGCAGCCCGAGTGGAGCGCAGGTCGGGAATGATGGCGCGCGGACTTCAGTGAAAGTGCCAAGTCATTGTGATGCTCCGCTGATGAATGAATACAATATACTGCACCATGGCAGGTAAATGCAATCACATTGTCATGCTTGTACTTGGAATGTATGTTAAAAGTGAGTTTTTGGAAAATCAACAGGAATCACACATTGGATTTAAAATACAATTGGATACAGTTTCTTTGGCTCAACATTATCCTGCTGGTCTTCTTTTGTTTGATTTTCTTGCCTTCAGACAAGGTGGCATGAACATGAAGTGATGCTGCAGCTGGATGACGGTGAGAGCAACAATTTTCCCCATAAAGTCCTCCACTGGTCACTTAGGATAATTGTAAATGGAATGATGAAAAAAGATGCCTGTATATTTTTTCTTTTAAAAATGTATACAAGTATAAGAAAAAGTATATATACTGTATTTTTGAGGAATTAATTAATTTATTTTTTTTAGGAAAATTACATATTTTCAATATTTTTTTTAAAAGGATATATATGTATGTGTGTGTATATATATATATATATATATATATATATATATATATATATATATATATATATATATATATATACATATATATGTATATATATATATATATATACATATATATGTGTGTGTGTGTGTGTGTGTATATTGTGTATATATAGATGTACTGTATTTAATTTTAAAATATAGTTGAATTATATGTGAGAAAAAAAATATTTTTGAAGAAAGGGGTTCAATTGTTATTTTTAAAACCTGTTTGTTTTTAAATGTCCATTTTTTTGTTAAAAACAAGTTCTATATTTACAAGAGAAAAGTACAAGTTCTGGGGGTAAAGTAGGACATTACTGAGGCTAAAAGGTTTTTATTAAGATAATAGTTACATATTTATAAGAGAAAATGTACTCTTCAGAGAATATAGTTGTATATTTTTTTTTTAGAACTTTTTTATTTTCAAGAATATTTTTAAGAAGTCTAATATTTTATAGGCAAAAATTCTGAAATATTTGGTTAGTTAAAAGTTGTAAATTTTCTAGAAACATATTTTAGACAAGGTGAGGCGAATGTAAAGTTGATGCCGTGTGATGAAGTTAACGAGCAACGTTTTCCTTATGAAGTCCTCCACTAAATACGCACATCCTCCGTCCGGATGGATGGAAGGAAGCTAATTAGTTTGATGATTTCCATCTAACGTCATATTTTCTGCCCATGCACTTTAGGCTGCCCATCCTTTGGCTTAAACGCATTGTGGTGCCACTGTGTTGACATTTACGAGGCTCAGGGTGTGTCACAAATAGACTACAGTACTTATTAAGATCTCTTCCACAAAGGCTGGCAAAGGACTACTGCCACGCATTTAAGTCACTTGACGAGTATAGTGACTGCACTTCTCTTGGTTAACCTCCAGGGGTCTCTACTTTGCCTGGGTCTGTAACTGTGCTGCACTTGTCATGCTAACCATTTGGAACACTTTATGAAACACCGTCTTTGCGTATTCGCAAGAAAAAACTACTTTATGATTCCAATTACTATTGAGAAATAATGTTTTTAGAATGAATAAATTGCGGAATTGTTTAGTTGGCTGGTGGAAGCACTGTTTCAATAAGTGACTGTTATTTTGCGTGTTTAACCATAAAGTGTGCTAAAGGGGCACTGCGTACTGGGCTTCTTATTTTGCCACTTATCATTATCCCCCCTCCTCAAATGTAACAGAGATGTTTCTACATTTTGCAGCAGTCCCGGCTTGCTGCGGACTGTTATTTTCCGGACCGAACCACGTTTACTAGAGAAGGGGGACTCGATTTGCCATTTTTACTTTTTGCTTTTGCTTACGTTACAGTGTTATATTCCACATGTATTCATGTAAAATATACCTCAATATAGTAGTCATGAAGACACAGGTGGACACAAAATCTTTTTAAAATAAAGCTATGAGGGCCATTATTTTATCGTCGAACACCCCGACACAAACTCTTATCTTCGCGTTCGCCTGGAAGGCACGGACAGTTATTTCCTAGACCGAACCAAAAAGTTTGCTAGAGGGGTGTTCGTCGTCTTGTTTTTCTTTTTGCGTTATCTAATTACACGTTATTTTCCACACGAATAAACGTGTTGTATATTTTGTTTTACTGTTTATCAAAATGCATGCACGGTGAGCAAAATTTAAAACGAGAAATAAGTCAATTATTCGCCGTCGTGTTCCCCCCTACACAAACGCCAAATATTAGAGTTCGCGCTTCCACCTCCACCCCCCACCTTACCGACAACAATAAGCTCATCCATTTAACTCTCTTAGTTTTTCCCCCCTGCAATAGTACATTTTATCTGGGTGTTTTAAACGTCATAATGGTAGAGGCTGACTCCAAATAGTTCGTCTCCCGTCTTTTTTTGGGAGGGGGGGTAGCGGCGGCGTTTGGCCTCCCAAAGAAAGAAGTCGACGCAGGGGCCGAGAGGAAGAAAAAGTTGGCTCAAACTCTGGCTTGGTGCTGCTAGCTTGGCCGGTGGAGGCTAACGGTGAGCACCGGCGGATGCGCTGCTCCTCCTCCGCGGGGCGAGCTTCCGCACCACCATGCTGATGTGCTCCGTGGAAAAAGTGGATTTTAACATCACGTCGCGCGCAGTCGCTCGGCTGGTCTTCGAGGCCGAACAAGACCACCGGAATGGGGGCAATTCGTCCAACGGCAGGTAGGGAGAAAGAGAGAGATGAGTCCGTCGAGGCGAAATGCACGTTTGTGCTTGGTGGTTTGGTTAAACCATTAACCATTGGAAAAGGGTGCGGGCTATACTATATGTGCATTGATTGGAAAGTATATTTGCAAGATTAGGTTGGTCAAACATGTCCGTGCTAAGATTGTTCTTGTTCAAACATGAGAGCAAACATTGTTGCACACAGTGCGTCCCCCAGTCACACATACTTGTCTGGCCGAGTGGCCGTATTTTTTTTTCCTTTTTTTTGTTTGTTTTTTAATCCCCTAGTGGTCTTTATTGAGTGTTAACGTTTATATATATATTTTTTAATGAAAAACATTTGTTATTTTAGAATAAGACCGTAATGCAATAAAATGTCCTTTCCGTCAAGTCAAGTCTTTCACCATGTTTAAAACACTTGTATGTCAAATCATCTTTTCCATTGAAATTAATGCAAATACCATTAATCTGTCCAGGTTTCCTAAAGCCTCATAAAAAATGTTATGCTTGTTATAATATGAGAAATAGCACTCAACAGTATTATACTTAATAGAAACACAAAGTAATAACAATCTAATGGATTTTAAAGAATAAACTGTTCATCTACCCATCCATGCATTCATTATCATGCAACGTATATTGAATATCGTTGTAAGCTATGTCTGCTTTTCCTGCTCCCGTTCAAGTTTAAAATAATACAAGTTTAAGTTTTAATGCGTACCAGAGTATCGTTCGCTTCAGTGTTTACCATTATGTGGCACCATAACTAGCAGGCTTCCCTCAACCAAAGTAAATTTGCTTGTGAAATAGGCAACCTGTAATTGTCTTTGTTTTGATTTTTCCTTTTATGGCAAACCCATACCAGGTGTAGCAATAAACAGTTTGAGGCAAGCACGCCGTGCATCTTTAAAAAAATAAAATAAAATAATAATACCGGCATTCACTGTCAAACTGCTTTTTGTTGCAACTAGTACTTATGACTTAAATTTTTGATCACAGCTCAATTCAAAAACATCATCTGAGTGACGGCTGGCATGTCTAAAAACTTGTAAGCCGGGTCACTCAAAAGTCAAAGTACTGCTGTGTGTTTGTGTCCTTTGCACATCAGTTTGTCTCGTCCATTGTGTGTGTGTGAGTTCATACTACACACTATGGTGATGTGTGTGTTTTTGCTTTCTTTTTGCTGGAATGTTCCCGTATGACCTTGTTGAGTTTTCTCCCTCATCGCCGTCATGCCATTTGGGCCTTTCTTGGACTTGTTTGGAGTGTCATCAAATGTCATGTAATACTCACAACAGGAAGTGGGTGCTCTCAAAGTCTCCTCTTCCCGACATTAGGCCCACTACTTACTGGCTGGGAACAAGATTTCACTGTGGAAAAAAAATCCATGTACTGGTGTGCAGGGTTTGGCAAACTAAAAACCGTGGGTCAGATATGGAGCCAAATATTTTGCCACGTTTTCCCTTCATCACATAAGAGCCCAGTAAAGGAAGGATATTGTTGCAATTCTGTCTGCACCCTTTTACACTATGTTGGTGCAGAAAGAGACAAAAAAAAAGCCAGGAAAATGTTGGCTCACATCTGGTCTGATGTGTATGTTGTTGAACAGTGACATTTTTTTTCAACGAGTGTTGCAGTTATTGAACATCTTTGGAATCGGATTAATCTACTGATTATCAACATCGTTTAATCAGATGGAAATTCACCATTGCACAGTCTTTAGTATATGTGATTTCGAACGCGTATGGATTTAAAAGGCATTACCTGGGCTTGTGAGTGACGTGGGTGTCAGCGAATAAATAGCGTAGGCTTGGCTGTTGTGAGCTCAGGTTGGCAGCTGGCTGTTAAAGTCTGTATAATGAGTGATTTGGTTTGGGATCCTGACTTGACCAATGACAGCTTGTGTAGAAGTGTGCTTTTTACATGTTTGTTTTCTTAAAGTGATTCTTCACTTTTTTTTATCCCATTATAGCAATAAAAAGTTAATATTCTGCCTTTAATTAATGTGATACTTTCATTATTTTTCACATACAATTTGTACCTTTAAAAACACGTTTTGCAACTTACTGTCAACTGAAAATGACATCACAAGGGCTCAGGTACCCAATCACAGCTCACCTGTTTTCTAGGTTTTGTCATGTGTCATTCCCAAGCTGAGCTGTGATTGGTTACCTGAGCCCTTGTGATGTCATTTTCAGTCGACAGCAAGTTGCAAAATGTGTACTAATTGTACATGAAAAATAATGAAAGTATAAAATTTATTATAGGCAAAATATTCGTTTGACTGCTAAAAATGGCAAAATAAGTAAAGTATCCTTTTAGTGATGGAAAATGGCAGCTGTCTCCATCCTTGCCAACTGGGGTGAGGGGTGGGGCATGAAAACAAGGGTTAATAATAATAATAATAATAATAAAAGAATATTTTTCTAAATATAACCTAGAGGTTGTAAAAACAAATAAATAAATAAAAATAAGCACATTTACATTCCAACATATTTCATGTTATTGTTCCAAATTTATGTTAAATAAAATTGTTTTATTTGAAGACATTCTGTCTTATAGGCTTTTCACTGTCCTAGCATTTGTATTTCTACACAGAGTTGTACGTGAATCTACAGTAACATAGTCCGTGTAGAAAAATTATCACTGTGAAGCTTCGAGTATTTTCTTAGACTTGTTTTTTTTTTTCTTTTTGTTTTGTCTTTGAATTATTTGAGTCATTCAATTAGTCATTTTAGATCCTAATCCTGTGTAATATTTTGGCAAGAAGAATGAATGGACCAGAGTGAAATAAAATAGTTAGCCCAGTGGAGGACTTTATTGACATGTTCTAAATCTTTCTGAAGCTAATCATTTATAGCTCGTCAGATGACGGCTTGCATTTTGAGTGCAAAGTCTTTTCACCCTTAGGTGTTTTACCTCTGACCTCACAAAGATGAGACTCGTAACGCAAACGTGACGGCAGAGAGACTGTGGATGTCCTGAACAAGACACACTTCAAGAGGAACTTGCTTCAGAACAATGGCTGATTTCTTTAGGATAGCATTTTCCAAGATGGAAGACTGGACTGGTCTAGACTCTTGACAAGTCTGCATTCCTGGAAATGACCATGTCCTCTACTCGGCCCGTCCCTGTCCCGACGCTGGCTGTCCTGCCTCCATCCTCCGAGACAGAGTCCTGGTCCCGCTCGCCTAGTCCACGGCCCTACCGCTCCGGGCGCCACCAACGCTCCTACCGTGGCCGCAGCCGGACCAAGAAGCGGAGCGCAGACAAGCGGTCCGCAACCCCGCAGATTGTAATTGAGGAGGAAATTGCCCCTGCACCCTCTGCCTCTGAGGTCCCTCAGATAAGGAACGAGGAGCCGGGCCAGGACCAGGACCTCCTCTTGCCGCCGTCCCAATCTTGGTCACGTAGCCCCTCTCCCAGCCGGCGCTCTCGGTGGTCCCTCAGGAGCCTGCTGGGCAGAGACTCTGACTGGGATAGCTGCAGGTTAGTGTGTTGGACTGCAACAGTCTGCAACCCCTTACCCTGTCTTATAACATCACTTTAGACCACTGGTTCTCAAACTTTTTATTAAAATACAGTAACGTAGTGTTTATCAAAAACAAAGTAGAAAATATTTCAGATTATTGTAAACCACTGTAACATGCTGGGCGGCATGGTGGATGACTGGTTAGCACATCCGCCTCTCAGTACAGAGGATGTGAGATCGAGTCCGGGCTTCGGCCTTCCTGGATGGAGTTTGCATGTTCTCCCTATGTTTGCGTGGGTTTTCTCCGGGTACTCCGGTTTCCTCCCACATTCCAAAGACATGCTTGGCAGGTTAATTGAACGCTCTAAATTGTTGTGCGTGTGAGTGGTTGTTCGTCTATTGCAATCGGCTGGCAACCAGTTCAGGGTGTATCCCACCTACTGCCTGAAGCCAGCTGGGATAGGTCCAGCACCCCCACGACCCTTGTTTGGAAAAGCGGCTCAGAAAATGGATGGATGGATGTAACATGCTGTAATTTTAGGCGAATGAAGTCATAATGGAGGAAAAGTAAAATTGTACCACATGGGGGAACTCCGAATTTTACGAGAAATTGAGATTTGTATAAGAAATTAAATTGTAACATTCGTAATTAAAGGTGTAATTTTACAAGACTAAAATGGCAAGAGAAATGCTGTTGGATCACGAGAAAAACAAAAACAAAAAAAAACAACCAAGAATAGTAAAAATAATGTAAGAGGTACAGTATGAGATTACGTGGAAAATAGCAGAACTGAAAAGAGATTGTAAAATGCAGTAATTTTATAGGAATAAAGTTGGAAAAGGAAAAGTTTTTTTTTTTTTTTAAATAGTTATGATAGCATAAAAGAAAATTGTAGTACATTGCAGAATTTCAAGAAAAATCTTGCTATACATGAAGAAAAATAATTTTACTAAAATAAGTCAGAAGGGTATACACACTACAGTTAGGTAAAAAAAAAACTTGGGGGTTTTTCCACCGCCGGAACTTTTTGAGAACTTTTCAGTTTACCTTGGTAAAATTCAGTTCAACTATTCAGTTTATTGTAAAAGGAGATTTGCTTACATATCAGATAAATTCAGACTTCCAAGTATTTGTGCAGTATTTGTTGCAAGTAGCAAGGTAGGCAGATTTCAGGGTGTTCTCTGGTCATACAGTAACAGTACATAAGGTCCGCTAGCTGGGAACAGAAGGTCTGCATGGTCAGCACTCTGCGCGACATGCTCTAGTCTGTGGGGATTCTGTGTCTGAACTCAGCCGGGCGCCCTTTTGGAGGACTGGAGACCAAACGTCACACAGATGCGAATAGCTAAAGCAACACGGAGTAGACGAGTTTGCAGATGTCCCGTTGTCCAAATGTGCATCTTTATTTACGAATCCTCCTGTTAAGACTAGTCTTAACAACACGCTTATTGACAGTCAGCTCACTGAGCAGTCACAACAAAATGAGAAGGCGGGGCCCTCATGCTCCATGTGCACCCTGCTTCAGAATCATGACATCACTCTCGGCCAATCACAGCCTGCCTCTCGTCTGATGATGTCACGCTGGCCCAATCGGAGGAGGCTCTGTATGGTGAGGGTGATCCGCCAACCCGCTGAACAACCTCCTCTCCGCCCCACGCCTCCATGCATCTGCTTTGTTGACGCCATACAATATCTGAACACATGAAGTATGTATAGACGTAAATTGGGGATGACCATATATAACCACTGTGAGCCACATACATACAGGAAAATAGAAGGAAGAGTAGAGCCACCAGTAGACCAACAAAGTGTTTTATTTATTGTTGGTCTTAAAAAGAAAATGGAACCAATCTCAGAACCAAGTGCTTAACGCTGTCTGAAAAAAAATGTGTTCTTATTGTCAGGAAGGAAGAGGCGCTCACCATTTCCTGTCAATTTGTCGCAACTCTCGCGGTGTTCAACAGGAAAGCAGATTAGACACAGAGAGACTGACGCTGTCGGATTATGATGTGTGCTCTAATCCAGCAGGATGGACACAGATTGAGAGTGCAGGACTCGGCTGGACTCTGGTTTTAGAGGCAGTCGCGCTCGCTGGGTTTAAAAGATGCTGGAGTGAGCCAGTTGACAGGACACTTCAACCAAATTGCTGTATATTGGGTCAGACTATTCGTCTTTGTTTAATAGGGGACACACTGAAAAGACGTATTACAGAATAAAGTAAAATGTGAATATGGTTGTATTAAAAAAACAAAAACAACGAACATTGCAGAACGAAGTCATAATATAACAAGAAGTTGTTTTAATATGAAAACCCACAAATATTTAAAACAGTCATTTTAAGAGAAAAAAAAAATAAATTTAAAAGAAAAAAAGCAAATTTTGCAAGAACAGTTTCTATCATTCCTAAAAGGATTAAATGATTACATTTTTAAAAAAAAAAGAAAAATCTAGACTACACGAAAAATACTAATTTAAAGGAAATAAATTGGAATAATTAAGAGAAAATTCTCAATTTTACAAGATTATACTATTATTCTATATTACAAGAAAAACAAGATGTGTAAATGAGAATAATATAATTGGAAATGGTGAAAAAATATGTTCATGTTTTGATATTAGAATAAGTTGTATTAGGAGGAATGCTATTTTCTACAATCACACAAAACATTGATCCAAACTCTAAAATTAAGACAAAGTTGACAAGCACAAAAGATGACAATACAATGCAATAGTCGTATTCATGAATCTCTGGAAATAATTGACCCCCCTTCAAAAAATTTGCCAAACCAAACTGCAAATATACAGGGAGAGGGGTTCACTGTAGTAAGCTACTAGTACAAAAAAGCACTTGCAGGATAACGTCCAAAAAACCTGTTACTTTACGCAAATGAAATTGTAATATTATTGGGGAAAATGGCACCGTTTGTCCCCAAAATGTTCAGAAATTTGTCTTTTCAACATTGATTTTTTTTTATTTTTTTTTATTTAATTGTTTAATTTCGCAACCTTTGACTTTGTAACCTATGGAAGTGATTTGAATAGCTAACGTGTACACATTAAACAAAAGTATTGGGACACTTACCAATTAAATAAGTCAGCCGAAGAAATGAGAGAAGTGTACCTTTTTGTCACGTAATCACATGACCGTGACGCCTAATAAACTGCGCATTGATGAAATGGAATTAAACATGAAATTTAGATGTTTTCTGAGCTGCCTCATTTGAGCTCCTTAAAGTGGGCCCTTATCTGTGCCCCCCTGTCACCAAAATGTTTATCAGCCCCCCCCCATCCCTCCTGGGCATAAAGCCGCACCTCCTCCCCCTTCTGTGAGCTGAGGGGATTACGGATGGACGGCAACCCGTCGGCGGCTCATCCTGCGCAGGCAGCCGTCGTCTGTCCGCGAAGGGCGTCGACTCCGGCGATGGTGGGATACTAGCATCCCTCGCGTCCCTGGTGGAGGTTCGCTTGAGCCCGGGTACACCGAGGGAGAGAAGTGCGGCGCCCGTTTGTTTTCTTTCGGACCCCCGCTTGGGACCGTGAACGTCTCATGCCATGTTCGAGTAAGTCATTCAACGGCGGCTGAGATGAGGAGCGTTACACATTGTCGCCTTTTTTGTTGTTGTTAGAATTCACTTGTACCTACGACAAAACGAACATTTTTGTTCCATTTCAAGCCATTGTGTTTTTGTTTGTACAAAACGACAGTGGTGCGTTCACGTGAATCCCAGTCGCTCAGCGGTCATCCGGTCACAGTCTCCCCCACCCTCCTTGCGCTCCCTGACCGCCGATCACAGCAGCCTCCCTCCATCCATCCACAAGCGGTCGTGTTTTTTGTTTTTTTTGTTTTTTTAACCGTGAAACGAACCAAGCGCCTCCAGTGTGACAGTGCCTCCTTCCCTGGGGTTTTTGTTTGCTTCTCCGATCCCCGTCGCTTGAAGTGATTGATGCTAATTTAGCCATGTTGCTAACTCGTTAGCCGTTGCTGACCGAATGAATGGATTTACACCGCAGAGATGATGCAAATGATTGTTAGTGTTGTTATTAGACGCAATGAATGATTTGTGCAGTTATTGTAGTTCAGTGTCATCGCAGGCTGGGGCACGTTGTAAACAAACGCTGATACTGATCCTCATCACTAAGTCCCTTTAATAGGCTATATGCTAGGGAACGTGGTAGGATTTGGAATTTGTAAGATAACTTATTTACTCAAAAGGTCACCAATGGTGCAGTGATATGCAATAATAAACATTGTTTTATTCATGACATTTATCAAAATTGACAAAGGCAATATCAATACACTATTTTCTCAAATGTAGATTTTTTTTTTTTGCACTATGCAAGTGTTAGGGGCAGCGTGGTGGATGAGTGGTCTCTACTCCTCAGCCTCACAGTTCTGTGGTTTTCGTGCAAATCTCATGTGTAGTTATTTACATGCATTTTGGGTATCATGCAGGTTGTTTAATGTATTCCGTCAATGTAAACACTGCCAAATTGTATACATGTCATTAGAATTGTACTAACAAAAAAAAAATCTGATACAAACACTAGATTTAAAATCCTCCTTTTCTACTGTTTACGTGACAAACAAATTGTTTTTACATTTTTGCAGAGGGGAAGTAAAAATAACTGATACAGCTACTGTAATGCGCTAGCACAAGTGTGTGCACCCTTTTATAGCTATGATGTGGCTGTATTCTCAATTAACCAGTCACATTCAAACTTACGTTGAATGGGAGTACCTGCACACCTGCCATAAAAATCAGATATTCCAGTAGGCTTGTCTTGGTTTTATACTAACACTGACTGGTATTTGGAACTGTTCAAAATTAGCTCTCTCTTGTCTAAAGCCCCAGTTCCAGGTAAAGGAAAATATCCTCAAAGCATGATACTGCCACCACAGTTTTGTTTGCGCCAAACTTTCATTAAGAAATTGTGGCATAAGAACTTAAACTCTGATATTCGACTGGAAAGAAATCAAAACACGTAGAAATGTGTGTATTGTTGAACTGTTTTTTTGCTGAAACCTTCGCGAGGGTTGCGTTAACTAGAAGATAGTGTTTTGAAAACTGTAGCATTGCTGAAAAGGCGATGGAACTGAAAACATATTGGCTTGCTGAAATTGTATTTGGAAGCTCTGCAGTCAAGCGTTGGCATGTAGGCAATTACTACTTTCTTTCTAGCCAGGGCGTTGATTTTTTCTTTGAAGTTCAACAATGACATTTTTGAATAACAAACCACCAACAGCCATGGGTTTGCTGTAAAAGTCAATCACACTGGATTTAAAAGAAAAAAAATCACAAAGGTACAAAAATACCCGAAGAGGGCATGTTTGGCCTGTTTTTTACTTGGTTTATTGTGTGCACCACAAATGTAAAGAAATTTTTGCGACCTCTCAATTTAAAGCAGCTTTTGCCACGTTCAAGTCAAAATAGGTTCAAGCTTGATCAAACACTGTTGGCCTTCACTTTGCTTTTAGTCCACCGCAGCGAGCCTATTGTCAAACAGGAAGCCCCCTCTCCACGTTCTCGTCGTTTGCTCTTTGCTACCTAATGAAAATTTTAAAAAAATTGTAATTTTCTTCTTGCAGCACCGCCAGTAACTCTCCACGCAGCACTCCAGGCAGCTCACCCTCACTGCGGCGGCGGGTGCTTGGGGGCGGCCGGGCCAGTGAGAGCGAGGGAGGTGGGGAGAAGAGCAGTGGAGGAGGAGGCGGCGGCGGGGGCTCGGACAGCCCCCTGCCCTCCATACCGTCGGCATCGTCGCTTACATCGGCCTACCCCATTGCCTCCCGACATTTCAGGAGCAATGCCAAGGTAACGCACCACACTAAGGTTGTTGTTGTATTGTGACATGACTCGATAGAAGTCACAGTAATACAAATATGTGAACAGTAGTCCAGAAGAGTACAGCTGGAAAAACATCCTGCCGTGATTTGTCATCATGCAGGACATAATGCAAGACTTAGCTCAAAGAGCATTAAAGAATTGCATAGTTTTTGCTTTCTCTTTGGCTTTTTTTTTTTTTTTTTTTAGCCTCACTTATTTCAAGAGGTGTTGAGTTGTCAGACCTCGCAGGAGGTATGTTCTGTAAACTTTATAACTTAAAAACAACTATCTTCTGAAATTTTCTTATTTAAAAAAAAATGTTTGGATTTTTTTCCTTCACCCACATATTGATGATTATAATAGTTGTGTATATTGTCTTTGCAGAAAATGCAGAGCTGGTACAACGTGAGTATCATTTCATTTTTTTGGTGTCTTCATTTCAACATGAGGTTGTTGTTACCAAACAGAGCTCCTGTGTTTCTCTTCCTCAGGTCCTCAGCCCCACGTATAAGCAGCGGAACGAGGACTTCCGTAAGATCTTCAAGAAGCTTCCGGACACGGAACGACTCATTGTGGGTGAGTACCAAGGAACGAATGTTTTGACAGGAGACCTTGCGTTTGGTCTGCTGAACCCAACATCCCTTTTCCCACAGATTACTCGTGCGCTCTGCAAAAAGATATCCTGCTCCAGGGTCGACTATATTTGTCTGAAAACTGGCTGTGTTTCTACAGCAACATCTTCCGCTGGGAAACCACTGTAAGCACCTGTTTTCTGTTAAAGTTCTTATTAGCGGATCAGTGTTGATAGTCACATACATACCAAAAAAATTATTTAAAAAAAGGTTAAAAATGTCAGCTATCCACTTTGTAGTACATAGAAGATTATTTAAGATCATAGAAATATACTTTTTTTTTTTTTCTGGGTCTGTGTAATGCTTTCATTGTGACACAGGCAGAAAATTGGAAAATATGCAAGAAATTGCCATTTTCTTGTGTATATGGGTTAGTAGGCTACTTCCTGGTTCATGGAGGATAATTTAAGACCACAAAAATGTATTTATTTATTTATTTATTTATTTAATTTCCAGGTCAGGAAGCCAAGCATTATTTGTGTTACAGGAGGAAATTTTTAAGATATGTGGAAGAAAGTCATATTTTCTTGTGTATATTGGTTAGTCAGCTACTTCCTGATTCATTAAGGAGGATATAAGACTGTTTCAACACTTTAGATTTGTTAATAATTTGCAAAAACAAAAGTCACTCATGGGGACTAATAAATGGTATCGATTTGTAAAAAAAAAAAAAAAAAAAAAAAAAAAGAAGTGGACCAACTTTTGACATGTTTCTGCGACAGTATTTTAGTTAGTAGTCTTCTGGTACACTGTTAATGATGTTGTGACTTAAAGATTGTACCAGTTTTTAGTCTGGGTCATGGATTAATGTTTCCATCCTGACTTGTGTGGAAACCTTTGATCATAATTTGTTCTGTATTTTGATAGC
Organism: Festucalex cinctus; assembly: GCF_051991245.1. NCBI lineage: Eukaryota > Metazoa > Chordata > Actinopteri > Syngnathiformes > Syngnathidae > Festucalex > Festucalex cinctus. The sequence goes on from NC_135417.1 coordinate 14,488,409, forward strand.
AACTTCCTGGTTCACATTGGGTGATGTGAGGACAAGGCAACTGCATTATTTTTATTAATGAGAAATAAATAGATCATACAAGTTGACAGAAAATTGGATATTTTATTGTTTTTCCTTTCATTAGTTAGCAGTCTCCTTCCTGTGAACTAATTTTAATTTGAGGTTGAGGGGGAGCTGTACCATCACAACTAACTTCACAAAGGGGGAAAAGTTGCCATATTTGTCTTTCCATGTGGTAGTTAGCAAGGCTTCTAACAGAGGACTTACTTTTTTTTTTTTTTTTTTTTTTTTTTTTTACTCAGGCTTTTCCATTGGGCAAAATGTTTGTTAAAAATGTCTCCTTTATGTGTCCTTGCAGATCACTATCCTGCTGAAAGATGTGACCTCAATGACCAAGGAGAAGACAGCCAAGCTCATTCCAAACGCCATCCAGATCAGCACGGACAATGAGAAAGTCAGCTATTACTCACACACGCTTACTCTATAATACATAGTATAAAAAAACAAGCGGAGTCCACTCCACAAGACGGCGAACTGACCTTTTTGTCCTTCCTTCCTCCCCATTGAAATTCTCAGCACTTCTTCACCTCATTTGGGGCGCGGGATCGCAGCTTTATGATGATTTTCCGCCTGTGGCAGAACGCGCTGATGGACAAGGTACGACCCCCCTCGGGGCAGCAGCTCACAGTCTTTAATAACTATAAAAATGGTCTCATTATGTGACAGTATTTTTATTTATTTTTTAAATATGTTTGCAGTCCTTGTCCCCTAAAGAATTGTGGCACATTGTGCACCAGTGTTACGGCACGGAGCTGGGTCTCACGAGTGAGGACGACGACTACGTCTCCCCGACTGCCGAACACATGAACGGCCTATTGTGAGTGACTGTAAAATACGTTTCCATCAAACCGTATGGTTTGGAACATTTAATGTAATGTTTAACCGATGAAGCTTACAGTTTAAGTACTCCCCCACATAAGGCTGCCAAAAATTAGTAAGGTGCAGTTCAGCTGCTCTATTTTCTCAGTCTTTGTGCATACAATATTTCCTCAAATAGCCCCTCTCATGGTCGCCGTGCCATGAATTAGTTGCTGGGTTTGCCATTCAAAGATATAATATCCACCACCCTTAAATATATTTGACAAAATTGTAATGAGCTGTCCTATTTATGAAAAAAATGTCACCTATTCCCTTGTAAAGGCCCGCAGAAGAGTCCGTGTCCGTCACCGATCTCCTGGACCTGAGCTCGGTGTCGCTTCCCTCCTCGGGCAGCTCCCCTCCGCCGCTGGTGCCCTGCGCTCAGTCCAGCCCCCCAACGGCGACCGCCGGCCCGCTGGGCTCGTCCCCGCCCTCAACAGCTTGCTGCTTGCCCATCGAGGTGCCCTCCTCGTCCGGTCGCCGGCTCAGCTCTGATCCCCCGGAGCCGAGCCCGCCCAACTCCCACGGCTCGGTGGCTTCCACTGCGCCCGCCAATGCCTCTGTGAGTGTTTTGATGATATCATTAATTAATGAAAAAGCACACTCTGTCGGTTTGTTTACACGTCCTTAGAGAATAAGTGACTCCCTAAATAAACGTATTCCAAGGAATAGAAAACTTGGAATTTGTCTGTACCAGTCCACACCATTTACTGTTTGAGGATGCTGAGTGAGTTACATATGTCCTCATTTCCTCAATTAGTGGCCTCCACTGTAATTTTATGTCTGTATGATTCCACTTTTTGGACTGTAAGTTGCTCCGGAATTGAAGTCGCACTAGTCAAAAAATGCATGTACTAGTAAGTCTGATTGGTTCTGAGTGGAGTTCCGATTGGATGAAACTTGCGCTTCTAAATTCAGAAAGGTTTTTCTTTTTAGTTTAAATTGGTTTACCTTAACTATACATCCATCCATTTTCTTGACCGCTTATCCCTCACAAGGGTCGCGGGGGGTGCTGGCACCTATCTCAGCTGGCTCTGGGCAGTAGGCGGGGTACACCCTGGACTGGTTGCCAGCCAATCGCAGACCTTAACTAGAATTCTGCAACACATATGTGGCGTTTTTAAGACTTTTGGTAATGTAAACCCTTGTTATGGTGGAAAGAAGAAACGTTAACCTAGCGATATACATACACATTTTTAAATAATTTTTAAATTATTTAAAAAAAAAAATAGGATACTGAAATTGAGTAGCCTATTGAATATAAAATTTATTTATATGAATGTATATTCTTCTGAAATATTTACATATACTTTTAAAATATTTTAAAATGTGATGTACCCCCATTTCAGAACCAATGATTTAGTGTATATGCCTAATTAACTGTTAGTCTTTGCGTTTGAGGTAACAGGAAATCCCTAGTCATTGTATAAGAAAATATAGTAATCTAATGCCTTATTTAATACTACTAGATAATTGCTAAAGATGGTTCATTTGAAATGTAATGTACAATGAAGTTATACAACCAAAACACGTATAATGTGTTCTGGAATTTGCCTGGAAGCATCTACAGTGCTGTTGTGTACATGCATAACTCAATCACACCCTCAATACATCACAGCGTGCCGACCGCAAGTAGGCTTCTCGTCCTCTTAAAAGTCATATGACAATGGTCTGATTCCATTTCCCTCAGAACCCGGAGGAGGGCGGGGACAGCTTGTCAGAGTCAGCCAATCACATGCTGCCCCTACCCAACACCAGCCTTGGGAACCTCTCCTCATTGGACGCCACCAATGATGAGGACCTGCCCACCGACCCGAGCAACTCGTCCGACACGCAGGAGGAGAGTGAGTGTTGTGGCTCACGTCAATCTCGCTGTGGCGGCATCTTTGTGTTTCCATTGCGTCACAGCAATCGTAAATGTCGTTAAATAAATGTATATCTTCCCAACCTTCAGGTGAGGTGGAGTCGTTCTGCGCTGATCTGAACGGGCGTCTCCATGTCAACACTGCTGTTCGAATGAGCGTGGACAAGCTACACGACCTGCTCTTCTCCGCTGACACGCACTTCATCCAGCACCTTTTCTCGCAGCGACACTTCACTGGTACACACACACACACACACACACAACCACACACACATGCACAAATAAACCCACGTCTAGGCTTCAACATGTGCAGAATGCACACAACCTGATTCTTTCTGAGTTTCCACCAGTTTTCAAAGAAGCAGCACTTTAACTACAGAAACACAATAACTTTTTCCAATAAGCATGTCATTTTTAATTCCTTTTGGCATGTTAAATTATTGTCAACTTTCTTACACTGAAAACACATTTTTGCGCATACAATTTTTTTGGTGGATTTTTATGAGAAGTTATATTTTTCTGCATTTTTCTATGAGAAAAGTTCAATATTAATATTTCAAAATTTTACAAGTCACAATTTATCAGAAAAAAAATATGAATTAATGAGATTATTTTGGATAATTTTTGAGAAATTATATTTTTTTGCAATTTTCTATGAGAAAATGACATTCAAATTGTACTTTTATGAAAAGTTCTATTTCTTGCACTTTTTTTAACTAAAACTTTTTTTTAAGATGTTAAGTTGAATTTCTCAATAAAGTAATACTTTTGAGAACTTGTATGAGAATCAAGCTCTGAAATGGAAAGTTAATTACAGTTACAATATTTTAACAAGATTAGTGTCTTTTTATGAAAGCGGTACAAAGAAATTGATGGAAAAGTTTTTGCTATAAGTGTAAAAACATAATTCATAATTGTACACAAGTTTTCGAGAATCGACCTGTCTGTGATAATTTTGCTGAAAAGAAACACAAATCATTTCAGAGAAAAGAGTTCGGCTGAGACTTTTTATTTTTTATTTTTATTTTTTTATTTTTTCCCCCCCTACGTTGCAGTTGTACGAGAGTAGTGGTCAATTTACAACAATACGTACGCTTTTTTGAGGGGAGGAGGAGTCACAAAAATATATTATATTTATTATATTATATTACATTTTTTAATTAAAATAATTGTATGCATGTCATGCTAGCTTAGCCTTCCACCATTGTCACTTGTTGAGTGTTCTTTATTCCTTTCAAATGAGGACAGCATAAGTGGGTTTGGCCAGTGCATCATCCCTGCTGCTCAGGAACATTGTGTCACACTAATTGGGGGGGGTTTCCTTTGTAGACGGTGACCTCCCTTTTTCACCCAGCGTTCCCTCTTCTTCTGGAGGCCCCACCGTTTTTCATTCAGAAACTTTTTAACATTATTTTTGTGTAATTTTCTTGTTGTTCATCGACTCTCGCAGACCTGACGGTGGGCGAGTGGCAGCGGGACACCAGTAGCGGGACCACCAGCCGTGTTCTCAGCTACACCATTGCCCTGAACAACCCCCTCGGGCCCAAGACCGCCCCCGTGGTGGAGACACAGGTAAGCCCTAATAATCACAATGAAGCCAAAAGTTTCTTCTAACATCGAATGTGACTTTTATCCAAAAGTTAAGTAGCAATAATTTATTTGGACACTAAATAACAGCTCGACACCTTCCTGTGTTTAGACTCTGCACAAGAACAGCGCTCAGGGCGAGTGCTACGTGGTGGACTCGGAGGTGATCACATCGGGCATCCCGTACCAGGACTACTTCTACACTGTGCACAGATACTGCCTCACCTCCATCAACAAGAACAAGAGCCGCCTCAGGTGAATTTTTTGTTTTTGTTTTGTTTTTTTTGTTAAAGGGACAATAAATCTTTTTTTTTTTTCTTTTTAGAGAAGTCATGTTTTTATGAGCATAAGCAATAGTTTTTATGTGAAAGTATTTTTTTTCAAATAAAAATCTGTTAATTGAGGAAAATCATACTAGAAAAAGTCAGAATAGTAATTGTGTTCAAGAAATAAAAAATCTTGAAAATTACAGAAGTTGCTGTTTTTTGAGAAAAGCATAAGAAGCACTAGTGAATATGTATTTTTAAATGAAATTATATTTTTACATGTATAAAGTCACATTTTTCATAAAATGTCATTAGTAGAAAAAGTCAAAATTACATGACAAACAAGTCCTATTTTTTTTGTAGCAGTTAAGTCTTCGCACGACATAATTTTATTGAGAATTTGTTTTCCCAGTGAAAATGTCAGTCAAATGTGAATTAAGTTACGATAGTAAAATGCTGCTAGAATAAAGGCATATTTTTTCAAGAAAAAAGGCAATTATTTTTTGCAAGAATAAAGTTACAATTTTCACAGTTTTTTTTTTTTTTAAACATTGGAAATATTCGAAAATAAAGTCAGAATTTTTAAGAGAATGCAGCATGTCAAATAAAGATAACTGTTTTGGCCTAACCCTTATAGCTTTTCTTCTTTCTTTTTGGAATCATCCCAAATCACTAGTAAAATGCCTGGAGGAAAACCTTGTGAAAGTTATGTTACAAACAGTTGTTTTCTTCTCTTGCTCCAGAGTTTCGTCTGACATCTGCTACCGGAAGCAGCCGTGGAGTCTGGTCAAAGCTCTGATTGAGAAGAACACTTGGAGCGGTATTGAGGAGTACTACCGTCACATGGGTCAGTCACCTTTCCTACCTTCTTATTTTTTTCCCCTGGCTTAAGTTGATGGAGCTGCCACACAAGAGTGCTAGGGGGTTAGATAGGAAGACATAAGGGCAGTTGTTTAGACAGGAGGACAAAGAGGTAATTTTGGCTAGAAAATAGTGAGACCCTGTGGTGACCCCTAACAGGACAGGCCCGAAATGTGCTGCTGTGTAGCCTCAGCACCAATCATTTCCATGCAAACAAATCCTTCTGCTCCTTGGCAGAGAGCGAGGTGTGTAAGCTGGAGACGCTGCTGCAATCCGAGGTGACCGTGGTGACGGCCGGGGACGCCACCAGCGCCGCCGGAGCTGCAAAGACGCCGCCGGCCCTGCGACGACGCAAGCGCACCTGCTCACGCCGCCAGGGGGATCGGGATCGGGATGGAGGGGGCGCCGCCGAGCGCGGGGACAGGGGTGTCGGGGAGGAGCGAGAGCGCAGGGATGCCGGTTAGTGTGCCGCCGTGACACTTAATTTAATTTTTTTTATTTTGTATTTTTTTTAACTCATTCACTTCTAGCCATTTTCACCGAAGCAACCCCCTTCGCTCCCGGTTTCACTGGATTTTGATTGATTTTGCAAGGCACACAGAATATTGTGTTCTATTGCTATAACAACATGGAACATACCAAAAGAAAGATTAGCGACAAAAAAAAAAGTATATTTCTAACAGTTTCCGTTTTGAAGCAATTAGCATTAGAATATAGCAAAGTTTCATCATTATTCAAAAATCTATTTAAAACTGTGGGGAAAACAGCCTGTTGTCACATGGCCCTGGTTGAGCTCTTATACTCTACCGCCACCTTCTGGCTGTTTTTGTAATAACTGCTATTGCTTCAACCGTTTTGTTCAGTTCAGGGGCTGCATCAAAATCTTCTGTATGCTGGAGCATAAAAAAAACAACCATATAAATACGTCTTTGGGACATACATATTTAAAATAGAATGTATTTATACGTGTTTGGGAGCAAATGAGTTAAATAGCATGTTTTGTAAAATATTGCTTTTTTTTTGTAGGTGCTCAGTATATGAAGCTTGGAGAGCGTGCCCGTGGTGCAGCGCAGAACAGCGTCTCCACTATCCTCCTCATCGTCAGTTTCATGTAAGTAACAACGTAACACAAGCGATTGATTCCACTCTAGTACTGAAATGATGACTTGAATGACGAACGTCACATTAGCAAACCCAGAAAACAGGTGAGCCATGATGGTCGTTACCTGAGCCTGTAGTCACTGTGATGTCATTTTCAGTAGACAGCAAGTGGCAAAATGGCCGCCCCCTGAGATGGAGTTAACGTCCCTCTCGGCTAATGTTACTAGTTGGTGCTTTTAAATTTAGTAGCACACTGAATGATACTGTTGTTTCACATGTCAAAGAGTATCTCATTTTGTCCGCACTGCATGTGGTCTCCTTGTAAACGTGTCTTATTGGCTTTTCATTACCATCACCAAAGGGGATGTTCATGCTCAGCTTCTTATTTTATCAAACCGGGCATCTTTGAGAGATAAGGACCCTTATTTGTACACAATCTTATAGTAGTTATTTGAGGGTTTTTTTTTTTCCAGCCATTTTATTGAAAGATATCGAGGGCCATCACATTGCTGCCCATGCACATCTTTGCCCCTCCAAATTTTTGGTTTTATTATTTCTAAAATGTAAGTTATTTTATTTTATTAAATTCTAATTGTTAAAATATTTTATGAGTACCTTGGTAGATTTTTTTTCCACAAACAAGTGATGCTTTAAAAACATACTTTAGTTTTTTAAATCTGATATATCACAATGTAAGAATAATAAAATATGATGGAATAGTTGTTCATCTATATATAATTTTCTTGTTTATTAACCTATGGCAAATAGATTTTTAAAATATACTAATAGTTACTGTAAGTTGAAATCGTAAATCACTTTTATAATCACTTGGTTTCACAATTTTTTTTAATAATTTACGTAATTCCTATTTTTTTCCGTTTTTTTTAATTTATTTATTTTTATTTTTTTTTATACTTTTTATACTTTTTTATATAACTTTTATAGTGGATTGCAAACTAATAGCATTAACATGACAATTTGAAAATATTTTATAGTTATATCTAATTTAAGAAGTCAAAATGTTTTAACGCAAAAGTACATTTTGGAGTGACTAACCTTCCATTAGAACAGATTTACTTAAACATTAGACAATTTACAAATTGTGTTTTTGGCTCTTGTGCGTACTAACAGCTTCATGGTGCCTTTTCTCGGCATCTTCTCTCTTTGTGTCTCCTTGTGCACCACTTTGTACCTGTGTGTAGGATCTGTATCAGGTATTGTATCAAAGGCTTTTAGTTCCTCTGCAACTGCAAAGCCACACTTTGTTACAGGAAACATCTGACTTGAACTAATTGTACTCATTGTGCATTCAAGCACAAACGTGTTTTGAAATTTCCTGTAATGAAGTCCCCCCACTGTGACGTGCACACTAAAATGTTTGTGAGCCTCTTTCATATGCTTTTTATTGTTACTCATCACGCACACAAAAACCTAGTTTCAACCAAGCACACATTCACACACTTTTTTATTTTTTTATTTTTATTTTTTATTTTAGTTATTTTTATTTTATTTTAACATAGTCCCCTCAATAGTGTTGTTTCGGAACCATTTTGGGGCCAAGGCAACTATGTTGAAAGTGAGGGCAGGAGCTTCATTCGTCTAAAGTGCTTTGTCGCCATCTTGTGGCATTTATAGGCAATTACAAACTGTTTTGGGTGACTGTCAGTTTCTTGCACGCCATCTCCTCATCACAGAAGTGCTTGGTGGAAACAAGAAATTTTTAAATTTTTCTGGTGCAGTGTTGACTATCACTCTTGATCCGCTGTGTGTTTGTGTGTGCGTTTCCGACCAGTCTGGTGGTGCTGGTGGCGCTCAACGTGTTGCTGTTCTACAAACTCTACGCTCTGGAGAGGGCGGCACACACGCTGGAGACGTGGCACTCGTACTCTCTGGCAGACAGGTGAGCGTTGAACCCTGATGTCGAGCACAATGTTAGCAAACGCAGATATGTAAATGGCATGTGGCTGGAAGCCTCGTAGCTGTTGAATCAGGGCAGTCATTTAAAATGTGTTTTCTTTTAAAAAAAAAAATCCCGCGACCCTTGTGAGGAATAAGCGGTCAAGAAAATGGATGGATGGATTAAAAAAATAAAATTTGACTCTAATTAAGTAATAAAATAAATCTTTCAAATGCCAAACAAAAATGACATTTTATGTAAAAAAACAAAACAAAAAACAATTGACCCTAATTAAATAATAAAGTAAATCTTTCTAATGCCAAACAAAAATGACTATGTAAAAAACTGAATAATAATAATAATAAATAAATAAAAAATATTGACCCTAATTAAATAATAAAATAAATCTTTCAAATGCCAAACAAAAATGACATTTTATGTAAAAAACTGTAAAAATAAATAAATAAATAAATAAATAAAAATATTGACCCTAATTAAATAATAAAATAAATATTTCAAATGCCTAACAAAAATGGCATCTTATGTAAAAAAAAATAAAAATTAAATAAATCTTTCAAATGCCAAACAAAAATGACATTTTATATAAAAAAAAAACTGTAAAAAAGATATAAAGGACAAAAATGTTCACTAGATGTCAATTTCATGTAGTGTAGCATAAAATAAACTGACAAAAAATACCAACCAAGAGCAGTCAGTTTATGTAAAATATCGGAAAATGAAACTATAATATTAAAATGCCATCATAAAATAGTCAGTTCAATGTAACATAGTGTAAAATTAAATAATGAGGGGGGGGGGAAGTCAACCAAAAATGGTCACTTTCATTTCAATACAAAAAAAACAATACAGAGGCATATGGCAGAATTTTATTCCTACTGGTGGTCACATAACCTGAATTTGTGCCAGCATAAATAATATGCCTCAGTCTATTGCTAAGCTATACAAACAGCAGCAGCAGAGTCATTAAGTAAATATTTGGTGTAAAAACTATTGTATATTTATTTATTTTTTATTAAAGACCATTGACATAGCTGCACATATTTTGCATTATGCACCTTTTTTTAAACTGAAGACCCTTTATAACATGAGAATGGACTAAAATGACTCTCCTAAAATGTTTTCTTTTTCCACCGTCAGTCCTCTTCCTCAGACCGCAGGAGAGTGGGCTCAGGTTTTACAGCTGCAGAGACAGTTCCACCAGGCGCAGCTCAGCAAATGGCAGCAGATTCTCCAGTCGTCCGTGGCTCTTCTTGACCAGGTGTGTGTGTGTCTGTCTGTCTTTGTAGTGTGTGACTCATTTGGACAAATTCCTTAGTGGGTTCAGCACTGTACGAGCCCTGGAAATTGCCCCAAAATGGCTGTCTTCTTGTTTGTCTTCCTGTTAAATTTTCACAAATTTTGAGTTTAGTTATTTAAATTTATACATTTTTTTAAATAATTTAATACATTTTATTTCATCCAAAAGGAGCTTGCATAATTATAGTGTTTCAAAGAATTTTGTCTTAGTATTTTTTTTTGTTTAAACATTTTCTTGTTTCGTACTAAAAAATAAATGATTGTCCTTATCGTGATTTCAATTATTACCAAAATAATCGTGTTTAATATTTACTTCATAATCGAGCAGGCCTACCTCTCACATGATTATATAACATGCTTACTTTTATTTGACCGTTGCCCTAGATGAAGCAGTCACTTGAAAAACTCCACCAAGGCATCGCCATCCCGGGGGTCCACCAAGACCAGCCGGCTGAGACGGATGCATGAGCCCATCCTGTTACGGTACCGTCCACCCAAACACATCCATCCCCCCACCCAACTACATGGACGGCCCACCTTTACAGAACAGTTCCATTACAAAAAAAAAACAAAAAAACACCAGGGAAGTACATTACCCACAACCCTCCTCTCACCTGTTTGACTTGAAAACCACGTCCCTGTGGTGACTCAGCAATAAAACTTGGATGGAGGCCCACAGGTGGGCCCTCCAAAAAGCTGCATCACGGAATCACACCGGATTTTTTATTTTTTTTCCGACATCTTCCCACGCCGATTTTTGTTCTTCCAAGTTGGCGTAAATCTTGGGATTTGATGTTTTAAAAAATGGGACATGAAGACGAGCGTAGTTAGTTGGGACCATTACAGTATTTATTGTTCAAGTCCCGCCCCCCTTGCGCTCCAATTGGCTGTCGGCCAATAAAGACTGTAGTGATTGTTCTTGAATGTTTCATAGTAGGATATAATGTCAATAATAATAATTATTATTATGATGATGCGCGTGTGTGAGTCCACAAGGAGTCCATTTTACATTTCTGATGTTTTTGTATTGTTAGCTGTTTTGTGTTTTTTTGTTTGTTTGTTTTTGCCAATATTTCTCCGAGACCTCATTCGCTTGCCAATCATCAAGGACCAACCATGATGGAGAAAAAAGGGAATCTCTCGTTTGTAACACATTTCTCCCACATCTCGTTTTTTTTTTTTTTTTTTTTTTTTTTTTTTTTAAATCGTTACATTTCTTCCCCCTTATGTCCCCAACTCCTATTAGAACCCCCCACCTCCACCACTCCATCTTAGCTGCCCTTCCTCCCTCCTGTTTGTTACGGCCCTGCTGTGCACGGCCGGCCGCACACGACGGCAAAAGGGGTGTATTATTTATTTAGGGAGGGGTGCGGTGACGAGAATGTACTGTGAAGATGTGATTGTGCACACCAAGAGAAATTGAAAAGAAAAAAAATGCAACAGGTTCTGGCTCGTCTTTGTGTCTGCGTCTTTACTACATTTATGAAAAATTAAGATCTCACAAGCTCCAAGTGTGTCATGAAAATAAATTATGTCAAAGAATATATTTGTAATTGAATGATGGTAAAGTATGACATTAAATACAAAATAAACATTAAATATATGATATATTAAATTGCATTATAAAGCATTTTCTAATATTTTATTATTAAATATACATTTCAAATTTTCTACATTTTATGCATTAAACAATGTGGGTTTTTTTATTAACAAAAAATCATGTACAAGTAGACGATAAAGTATATAACAATGTTGGAAAAAAGAAATTACATAGATGAATGCAGTAAAGGGGTACAAGATGATAAACATAACACGCTACATATGTAAAAAATTTACATAGCCCTATTGAAATGGGGGGGGAATACAAACGGAGAAATCATTTCAAAACTTGTTCCAGCATTAAGGTGACCTATAACATGTACAACTTAATAAACATTTCCAAGGGGGTTTAAAAAAAACTAAAATAATGTGGTTGCACAAGTGTGCACACCCTCTTGTTCCTGAGCGTTTGGCCGTGTTAAGAATCAACCCATCACATTCAAGGTCAACTTAAATGGTACCTCTGGTTAGCCCCAAATAAAGTTCATTTTTTTCTAGCTGGCTTTTCTTGACTTATTTTTTTCGTTCTGTCAGAAGCTTAAAAATCTTGCGCTAATACTGACTGCTATTTGGAACTATTCATAATTCCCTCCCCCATGCCTGGTGCCCCAGCTGAAGAAAACCAGCCCCTCTTCAAGATGCTGCCGCCATCTTGCTACAAGTATGATGTCCTTTTGGTGACGAGTTATAATTTGTATGTTTATGACATTTCTTTTGTTATTATGGCCAAAATGCTCAAAATTGGTTTCATTATGGACATGATTTTAAAATCTAAACAAATGTTTTAAATGAACATTTATTGGTCTAAAATAGTGTGTAGCGACAGCCCTTAAAAATATGCATCCAACAGTAATACTCTATAAAGCCAGTTTTTCTTTACATTCTCTTTTATTTCTATATTCTGCTCGTTTTTTTTCTTTTTTCTTTTTCTCATAGCAGTGCTTTGCTGCCCTCTAATGGCCTCTGTTATAATACATAAACAAATAGACCTGGCAATAGGACTCCTTTAACGTTTGTTGGTTTCACTACTGGAGGAACACGGCTCAGGTGCTTTTGTGGTAAGTCGACAGAATTCATGGCAGTTCATGTCATGTGTCATTTTAAAGCTGTCTCCAGAAAACGTATTGTGTTAAATATTATTTATATTGTAATATGTTTAAACTTTTATTTATTTTTTTTGGTAATTGTAAATTTTTTGTAACTTGAATCTAAATGTTAAAACAAAAAAAAACCTTTTCAAATATTTATTGATGTATTTTGTTTGCTTTATGTAACAAGAAATTGACATTTTTCTCTTTAAAGTCAAATTTTCTTTGCTTTTGTTGTTTTAAAATTTAAACTGCAATTTACAAATACCTCCAAACTCATGCACTGAATTAAAAAAAAAAAAAACAGCATTTTTTTGGTAATTTCTCATTCAATACTGTATGGAATTAGAAATAGTACATCAGTGCTTTGCAGGAAGCAGTGAGAAGTGAACTTTTATTGTGAAACAAAATTTAAGTATTCAAATTAGTTAAAAAAATGCAAACGATTATTTTCAAATAGCATATGGAAATAATACTTTGGTGTAGTGATTTTCAGAAAGCAGTGCTGAGTGAATATATATTTTAAATGGTATTATTTTGATTTAAATCAAAGAATTAAGAATTTATTGATGTCTCAAAAACAGGGTTAGGGTGGTTTTAGTGCTTTTTAGTAGTAGTAAGAAGTTAAAATAGTGAAATAAATTATTTTAAATCAATAAAATAGTAATAAAAAACTAAAATTGAATTGGCATATTTGTAATATTTTTCCAAATGTTTCTGGGCATACTTTTTTTGGCTGCTATTTTGGCGGAATTTATTTATTTTTTAGAAACTTTTTTTTTTTTTTTTTTTTTTTTTTTTAACTGTAGCAATTAATTTCAACTTTGAATGGTAACAATTTTGATTTGATTGTACTATTCTATGCATGTATTCATTGTTTGCATCACATTAAAGAAACAAAAAACTTTTTTTTGTTTTTTGTTTCAGCAGGATGCAATGAAATAGGAAGCAACACGCATACACAGTGTTGTTTGTCATAGATTTGCATCAAGCGTGTGCATGAGTGGAGTGTCACACTCCCGTCTTGGCGTGTTGTCGCGGAGGAGACGGTGGCTCCGAAGGTGGATGTGAGAATCCGTCTCTGCGCCAGCCTTTTCCCAAACTGAGGCAACACAAAACAACGACGAATAATCATTAAATGCACCATCCTGTTTTCTATCTAAACGGTGTTTTTGCTTGTGTGAGTGCGTACAAGTGCTATAATGTCAAGATAAAATGGCAAAAGTATCTCGTATTGTGGATTTGAGCCTACCGTGTTATGTTACTCTGCCACCTGCACAGCTGCGCAGTTGTCTTTGTTTTCAGATGCTACGGCTAAATACTCGGCCCTGAGGCGACGAAGAGGAGAAAGGAGCAGCAGGTGCAAGGAGAGAACAAGCATCAAACAGGGTAAGAGAATCAAAACAAATCAGAATGTGTTTTGATTCAAGAGGAGAACAGTGAATGGAGGAGGGAATCATGAGGTCAATAACTACTCCTACCTCATTCATTTATCATAACGTCATCAGTGAATGAAATACGCTGGAGTGTTCAGAACAGAATGCAATAACGAAAATATTCACAGGCATTCAACATTTACTCTTTCATCCTTCCATTCTAACTCCGTCCGTCCATCCATCAACTCTTCTATGGGTTAGCAACTTTTTAGAAACTGAGCGCTACTTCTTGGTTGCTAATTATTGCAGAGGGCTCAAATTAAAGGGTTACTTGACTCATTGAGCCATTTTCAGCAGGAGATATTTTGCCTCTAATTAATGTAGTAACTTTATTTTTCATGGCACAAATAAAACCTTTTAAAACTAATTTTGCCATTTGCTGTTGACTGAAAACGACATCACCTGTCCTGAGGAAGTAGGTAACAACCAATCAGCTGTGATTGGTTGTTACCTATTTCCTCAGCATAGATGATGTCATCTTCAGCAAGTGGGAAAATGTGTTTTTAAAAGTATTGTGAAAAAATAATGGAGAAAATGAATGAAATGGGGGAAAAAATAATGTATATCAAGAAGATATCAAAGTAATAAAATCAGCGAGGGAGTGCAGCGTATAGACTTAAGAGCATGTTTCTACTCTATGTTCCAAAGGGAAAGATTGTCAAGGATTTAAAAAAAAAAAAAAAAAAGTCAGCAGGAGGAGGTAGTAAGTTGGAACGTTTGGACCACTTGGTAAGTTTCTGGAAGCTTCTGGGTTGTGTTGCTGTTGTGTTGTGTGTCATCCTCAATTCAGACATCAACATTACATTGGGACTATTTTATTAATTTGCTTTTCTGTTGCGCAAATTTAATGGCGCAGACTTGCTCTTTTTTGACGCTGAAATGGATAGTGTGCTCTAGCGATGACGCTAGTTAACAGGCTAGCAATTATCCCTTTTCGACGTTAGTTTGATTCCTAGTCTGTCCTTTTAGAAGATATTGTATTGAACTAAACACATGTAACTTTGCCATACGAAAGTATAGCTTAATGCTAACATAATAATAATAATAATAATAATAATAATAATAAAAACTACATAGAAGAGCTAACCCAAGTAGCATCAATGTTATGGTAGTTATAATAAGTTAACTACCAGTTATAGTTATAATAAGTTAACTTAATGCTAACACATAATGAAAAACTACATAGATGAGCTAACTTAACTAGCATAAATGTTATGGTAGTTGGGTTAGCTCATCTATGTAGTTTTTCATTACGTGTTAGCATTAAGCTAGCAAACTTTCATATGGCAAAGTTGCATGTGTTTAGTTAAACATGCAATCTATTCTAAAAGGATAGGCTAGAAATCAAACTAAAACTTAAAATGTTAATTTAGTAAAACATAATTGCTAGCCTGCTAACTAGCTCTATAGAGCCTTCCAGCTGACGTCACCGCTTAGCTCCCGCTGCACCACCCAGAGGGCAAGCATCCCCTAAAATGAATGTAGAGAACTTTATTTTCGGCAAGTGTTTTCGTTCAAAAGTGGGAAATATGTCAAGTGTCACACAAAACGTCCCGAGTAGAACACTACATTACTGCGAATCATTAAAACCAGTCGTTTGGAGCTGCTAGCTACAAAATAATTGAGCTTGTTGGAGGGCAAAGTGGAAGTGGAAGCATAAGGTACTTCTTTTTGGTTGAAACAGTACGTCGATCACTACTTCCATGGTGTAAATTGTCATTCATGAAATCGTTTGTGTCCGGATATACTCATCTTGCTCTATGTCATAGTCTTCAAGCTATCTTAGCTTGCTAGCTGCTAACAAACAGACCGCACATTTACAACACATTCCTCAGCAGATATTAAGCCCGAGTTCAAGTGTTGTTTTTGTTCAAAATGACTTGAATACTTGTGCAAAAAATGTATAAATGATTGTTTCACTAAAGATAATATGGCACATTCATCACGTCTGCCTGGAATTTACAATCAGGTTAATGTTATGACCTACTGTATATGAAAAAGAGAAAAACTACCTGATATAAAATGATCTGAGCAGCATATCATTGCACTTTTTGTGGGTTCAAAGCAGTTGTGTCGTGGTTTCTCGCTAGCCATCGTGCTCGTCTTTCACTCCTCACTGTCATCCGCCTGGTTTAGAATCGCCGGCATCCGAAAGAACGATCTCATCTCTCTTTGAGCCATTA
Organism: Festucalex cinctus; assembly: GCF_051991245.1. Classification (NCBI taxonomy): domain Eukaryota; kingdom Metazoa; phylum Chordata; class Actinopteri; order Syngnathiformes; family Syngnathidae; genus Festucalex; species Festucalex cinctus. The sequence goes on from NC_135417.1 coordinate 14,504,526, forward strand.
GAGCATCCGTCGGCCGCGCACAAGTTCGCCATAGCATTGGTTGCTGATGTCTCAACTGTTTGACCTATTTACGAGGTCACGCTGATTGTTTTCTAATTCACTCGCATTGACGCCCTGCCCTCCACTGCAAGGGGCGCACTTAAACGTGGCGTCACACTGGAATGGTCTATAGGCCAAACATTTCCTTCAAATAAAGCCTAGCGACATTTCTTGATAGGCTGTTTGTGTTCAAACAGAAGTGGCTTAAAGGGTAAGCCACCTTTAAGCCACTTCTGTTTGAACACACACAGCCTATCAAAAAATGTAGCTAGGGTCTGTTTGAAGGAAATCTTTGGCCTATATCTGGCAACAAGCTTTTGTTTTCTCAGCTCATGTTAGCATTACCCCATCACATTAGCACCGATAGTTTCCATGCAAAGGTGTTGACTCACGCGCTCTCTCTCAAGGCTTCCTCGCCGGCCGCCGAGATCTTCCTGTAGCAGTAGATCATCTCAACCAGAAGCCACAGCTGCAGACCGATGATGGCCACGTACATCATCACCTCCGACAGGATGGACGCCATCCCTCGGGTCACTGACGAGCGGATCAACGGCACGGGGTGAGTTCCTGCTCTATGGTTATCATCACCCCCCAAAAAAATCCAAGTAAAAAGGAAATGGAAATGGGCGCGTACTTTTGGGCACCACGCGTACGTGAATGGTTTTGCTGGTGTTGGTGTGGAAGCTGTAGTCGTTGTAGACGAGCACGCGGCTGAACACGCACTTGTAGCTGCCCGTGTCGTTGTAGGTGATGTTGACGATGTAGATGGAGCCGTCCTGGAGGTCCAGCGTGTGTCGGCTGCCGCGCCACTGCACGCGTGCCTCGAAGCGGTCGTCCACGATCCAGCCGTGCTGATCCTCGTAGCTGTACAGCTACCGGAAAATTGCAAACCGTGCATATCATTCAGAATAATAACACTGTTAGCTCGAGCATTTACAGGACATTTTGTTTGACTTATTTAAAGGCATTAACACTGTGTGTAATTTGTCAAATTGATTTAATTATATTGTTGACAAAATATTTAATATATGCTGCATATTATTTTTTAAAAGTAAAATTATTGAAATGCCTGATTTGTTAAAAAAAAAAAAAGTTATTTATAATGCACAAAACTTCAATTTTTTTTAATGGGAAAAAAAACATTTTTAAAAATGTTTAACATTAACTTTGGAACTGAAAAAACCAAAAACAAATGTAGAATATTTACATATAGAATTTAATTTAAAATGTTTTACAAGCCTTCCATTTTTTAGTCTTAAGTGTTACATTTAAATAAAAAATAGATTTGTGTAATTTGACATTAATTAAAAAAAATTACAAGAAATACTTTTTATTTTTTAATACATAATGCAATTTCATTGAAAAATTTGTAACCAAATTTTCCGTAATTTTCTTTTTATGTAATCTAAATTGATCAATTTAATTTTAAAAATAATTGTTTAATGTGTAGTCTTACATTTTTTTATCATTTTAAAAATTACTTGAAATGCATAGTTTACAAATTTTCTCTTAATGTGCGATTATTAAATTTCTAGTTAATAACTGCATTTCTAATATAAAACATTTAAACAACCACAAGATTTTGTTTTTTAAAAATCTCATTTTAATTTCAAAAGTTAAAATATTTGGTTGGTGTTACAATATATCACTTTCAAATAATTAATTAAAAAGTTCAAATGAAAATGTGTTCATGTATTACTTCATATATTGTGTACTAAAATATTTGTGTCATTTAAATGATGTTGGATTGAGTCATTCATTATATTAAATTTCACTTAACATATGATGTAATTTACATTTTTTATTAATTGTACATCATTTAAAAGTATATATATATATATATATATATATATATATATATATATATATATATATAATCACTCTCTTCAATTAAAAAAAATAAAATATCACTGTGTAAATTACTGTTAGAAATATAATATAAAATTTAAATTCAAAATGTAAGTTGTTTTTTTTACATTTTAAATCTAATTCAACTTTAAATACATGTTTTTTTTTTAGAAACATAAATACACGTAGCGTTTACATTCTATCACAACTGTTTTCTTGTAATTTTAGAAAAATTTTCATTTTTTAAAATCCAAATTATCAGTATAATTTGCAATTTCCTTTTTTTTTTTTTCTTAAAAAAAAAATGAAATCCCTCCCTTTTTTTTTTTCTTTTTTTTTTTTTTCCCTTCCGGTTGTGATTGCGCGTGTGACTGACATGCGAGTAGTCTGTGTCGCCAACGGCCTTGAAGAGCCAGGTGACGCTGGCCGTGGCCATGACCTCGCCCCTCCTCTTGCACGAGATGCAGCCCAGTTTGAAGCCTCGGTTGGCCACCGCCTCCGTGTCTGAGTCCACCTCCACGCATGCGGCCGTACACGCGCCCACTGCAGAGAAAAAACGTGGAAGACGGCTCACGTCACGTGACAAATTTTGAGTTGCCGTGCTTTAAAGGGCTTTAGTTGGGAGTAATATCAATTGGACCTACGTCTCAAGCAATTGTGTCCCGTTAAGCCCTTTTCACACTGCACTTGCTCAGTGTGAAGGAGTTTAAAAATAATGTTAATTGTATTCAAAAAGTTGAGTTAATAAAATATATGCCTTTTTTCCATGTTTTCAGTTTAAAAAGAATAATTTTATAATGATGTGATGATGACTGACTTGTGTTAATTATGGGGAAGCCACATTAATCCGCGCCAGCTGTGCATGCATCTGCTAATCCCGATAAGTCATTTTTATATGACAAAAATACACATTCATAATTTCATAATGTAGGGAACACAACATCTATGTATGAGAAGGTCAACAAAAACAAACACCAGCGATCAGGCAGGCTGCGGGCAGCTCAATGTCAAAAACCTTTTTTTTGTTTTATGCTGACACAGTAAAACGACTAACTAGTCAGTGACCAACACAGGCACGCGGATGGTATTTGCACACTGCATCAAAAATGTCAGCACGTTACATAATCTGTGACCTGACGAGTTGGGATTACGCAATACATATTCCAGATATTGCCGTGTGCTAGCCCACTAATCCTTTGAGTGAAATCGTGATCTCTAATTCACAAAAGACACACAAATGCACTTTTTTTCTCTCTTTCTATAAATATCGGGAACTACTAATAGTACAATGCAATGTGTCTCATAAATCTTAGTGTTTTTTTTGTTTTTTGTTTTTTGTTTTTTTTAATTAATTCCCACATTTTCGGACTGGGCAATTGTTTGAACCCTATAATATCTGCCTAGCAACAAGTTGGCAATGAAACGTGACAGCAGAATACATATTGGGGGGAAAGTTGGTAGATTTATTTTTATTTTTTAATGTTTGGTGGTACCTTAATTTATGAATAAAATTTGTTCAGTGGTCATGCACAGAACTACTTTTACTATATCCAGTTATCCACACTAGACTACGTGCAATTTCTGGAGAAATTGCGTGGGAATGCTGAAAGCTGAATGCTAAGATTTGAATGCATGTAGAATGCTGATGAAATCAATGGAGAGGAAAATGATTAAATTATGACCTCCTGGTTACTTGGCAGTGCACTTCACCTACTTTGCCACCGAGCAGTATCAGACACCTGGTAATGATGATAAGTTATATGTCTGGAAGTGGGCGTAGAAAGTGATAATTTAAAAAAAAGTTCATTGTCTGTCCCATTGAAAATGAATGGAGAAAAGTTGATATTAAAAGTTTAAAATTGTGCAAATACTGTAAGTAATGTGGAATCAGACGATATATACCCCTGGAGGCGTGAAATTTTGAAGGTAGTTGAAATTTGAACAGTGTAAACTGTAAGTATTATGTGGGAGTTGTTACGTGGAAAAAAAATTGCGGAGAATAAAAATCACAATAACATATGTGGGAATGCTTCAGCTTCCCACAATTATATTTAAAAAGAAAAAAAAGAAAAGAAAAAGTCATTAATTGAAATGTAGCAACAAGGGTCCAATGAGAGATATGTTTGGAATATTTCATTGTGAAAAATTATTACAAATACAAATAAAAAGATTAGTAAAAATCAGAAGACAGAATCAATGGAAAGGCCACGAATGGGTGGACTATGTTGAACCCCTCATACACACAAACAGGAAATGCCAAACATCTGTGACATTTCGCTGGATTCCAAGTTAGCTTGAAACTTTCCACGAGGACAATGAGTGAGACTGTGCGCCAACGATGCCATCGGGAGGGAGGGCGAAGCTGTGATTCATTGGCCGTAACGACGGATGGATTAATTAGGGAGGTCATAAGGCGGACGACATATTGTCTGCCATCAATTTGATCGCTGCATCCATCTGGCCAAGATGGACTCGCTGTGAGCTGAATTCATAATGTCCGCTTGTCCTTGGACGGCCACACAGGAAGTAGTGTGTCATAACGTGCTGATGGAACATAAAGGACGACTGTCTTTTCCTTTCACTAAGCTCTACTTCACCCCTATGGGCAATTAAGCCACTGCGAACTGTAGCTGGCTAACTCCATTATTTGTCATTTTTACAATAAGTGCACAAGTGAAGGCATATTGGTCCAAATGAACGTTTAGTTCCATTTTTGACACGTACAAATCAGTCCGTTATTGCACTCAGCACTTCTCCTCATTCATCAGTGCAACAATGGGCCATTTCCAAGATGGCCGCACCCATTAAAAACAGGGTAGAAATATTCCAGAAAGTGAGGTTCAGAGATTGATATAAGACTCAAAAAGTCAAACTTGCATGGTTGTTATTCCCCGCTAATATAGACAAATCTGTGAATAATCTAATTGCTATGAAAACATTTTTACCCCTCATCCCAGTTTTCTTTTTCTGTCAGGCAACCAAGATGATACCGACTGGAATCCAACTTATGTTACTGAAGGTGATGTCATTTGAGAAGAAAAGTATAATAAGATCCAATGGGAATATCCAATATGGTTCACACTATGGATATGCTATTGAATGTAAATAAAATGAAGTTTTCTACAATAATTGAATTACTTTGAACACTGAAAAGACATGAATGAAAGTTTTCTTTGAAATTAATTTTATTGCTAATTTATTACGTTAATATATTCTATTTTTCAAATTTATTTAGAATAGGGGAGGGCCACAGTGTGGGGTGTCGGTGGGGAAAAAACTCAGCACATACCATTCATTTGATTCATAACACAATGTAATTTTCCATACCCTAACTACAATCAAATTAATCTAATAATTACGTCATCCTTAAAGGATACTTCACTTATTTAGCCCATTAGAGCAATAAAAAAAGTTAATATTTTATCTATAATAAATTTTATATTTTCATTATTTTTCACGTCCAATTAGTACCTTTTTAAAAACACATTTTGCAACTTGCTGTCGACTGAAAATGACCTCACAAGGGCTCAGGTAACCAATCACAGCTCACCTGTTTTCTTGGATTGGTCATGTGACATTCACAAGCTGAGCTGTGATTGGTTACCCGAGCCCTTGTGGTGTCATTTTCAGTCGACAGCAAGTTGCAAAATGTGTTTTTAAGGGTACTAATTGTACATGAAAAATAATGAAAATATCAAATTTGTTATAGGCAAAATATTAATGTTTGACTGCCAAAAATGGCTAAATAAGTAAAGTATCCCTTTAATAATAATGTATATTATAATAATAATCTTATTATTCATTATGTATTTTGTATTCTAGATTATTGGATTTTATTTTCAAATTCTGAATGCTGTTTTCATGACCATTTTTGCGGATCACAATAATATATTCAATTCAATTACCCCCCCTCATTTTTACCAAAATATAATAATATAATTGATTTACTTTATACTTTTGTCATACTTTTTCTTTTTCTTTTCTTTTTTTTTTTTTAACAAAACCGTTACCGGTAACCAAACATTTACTTTAATTTGTATTTTTCCTTTAACTTTAGTGTAAAGAATAAAAACTGTCTTTATTTAGATAATAATAATAATAAATTGATCCAATTAACCAATTAATTTCCCGATTGTGTACTGTGTTAATTATTTTTAACATGTTTAATTGTCCATATTTTAATGAAAAATAAAGTACGATTTAGTTGTGTATCTCAATTTTTTTTTTTTTTTTTGGAATTTTCCCACTTTGAATTCAAAAGCCAATTTTTAAAAATCCATTGATATACATCCATTGATTTCTTGTGCTCTTTGCAGCCATCCATCACTGCACTTAATACGATGACCTTGACTGTTAACCGTCCGTCCGTCCTCCTCAGTCCTCCTCATCAACATTCTATGAACGTTCATTGCTGCTATTGACTTTTTTTCACATCAAGTGCACTCATCCAGATTTAAAAGGCTATTTTTAATCAAGCCGCCGTCTTGTGAGCTCCCATCCAATTTCCTGCCTTATCCCCCCCCACTAGTGTCCAGATGTGCTCCAGTCAACGCTGAACTCCGTCCAAACCCTCTGTCGCCAAAAACTTAGAAGTATTGGTTTGCTGCGACGTCACAGTGTGTATTCTGTGTGTCATTTGATTTGATTTTATTATAAAGCAGCAAGCAGCGATGAACCTCCTTGAAAATAGCCTTGGAATTCGCCCAAAATGGTCGATTCAAACCAAAATGGCCAACTTCCTGTTCTCTTATGCGCACTGGTCTTAGAAGAGTTTTTTTTATTTGTGCATTCTATTATGATCGAATTTATGTCAGTTGGTGCAATTGGTTTTGGGGGCGAGGTCCAAAACGCCATGCTCCGCCCACATTTAATGCTGTCAGCAAAAACTCTTGGTAACTTAGCATCACCTGGTCGTCAAGTGCAATTGCTTACAATTGGGGCTCATTTGAGCAAATTTTCCTTTGGAATTGGTCAATGTCCAAGTCCTGTAATTTGCATCAAGGTGGCTGCTTCAAATCAAAATGGCTGACTTTCTGTTCAATTTTGGACATTGGTGTTATAATAGTAAAAGTGGTGTGAGACATTTTTTGTTTTTTGTTTTTTGTTTTTTTAACTATCCGATGTGACACTTATGAGGGAATTTTCCTTGAACCAAAATGGCCGACTTCCTGTTCAATTTTAAGCATGGGAACTTGACTTTTTCATATGTCCTGTTATGATAGACATGTACAACAAATTATGTGTTGATCCATTGAAATGGGTGTTGGGGTTGGGGGTCGTTTCCCATATAATAAAAGATTTCACCATTTTTTTTGTTTTATTTTGTTTTTTGTTTGTTTTTTAGCGGGGTATATAAATGACCAGAAAAGGGCAAATTTGTCATCACTGCTGTCATAACAAGACAAATCGCAACAAGTGGATGAGTCAAGATAATCTCTCCTAATGCATCACATCCTTTTTGTGGCCTCTTTTAAATCCTTGGTCTTAAAACGAGATCATCTGTGACGTACAACCTTAAAAGTTACTGTATTTAAATAACATTAACAACTGTGAATAATAAATGCTCGTACACCATTATTTCAATCAATTGACTTTTGGCGGGACAAGAGACAATAGCTTCATCGATCAACACAAACTTTGGTGGACATGTCTCATAACAAGATTCGCAAATAAGTTTAAGAATTCATGCCAGAAATTGAACAGAAAGTCGGCCATTTTGGTTTGAAGCAGCCACGTTGGCCAAATTGAATTGCATGATCTTGTTAATAAGGATGTAGCCAATTTTAGCAGAGGTGGTCAGCATTCTGAGGAAATGTTTAAGGGGGGGGGGGGGGGGGGGATTTCAAAATACGACTTAAGCCATTATTGTAAGAGTGCGACGAAATATTGCAGGAAGGTCGACAGCGCTAAATGGCCTTGATACTTTTCCTACGCAGTCCAGTACAAGCAGAACATTTTGCCAAAGTGTGACGATCATTACAAGGATTTTCTGAAAGTTAAAAAAATAAATAAAATAGCCTACAAGTTTTGCCATTGAATCCAAAATTGGGTGGAAAAGGTCTCAAAACCAGAGTGAAGATGCCACCAGGTGGCGCCAAACAACTACTTTCATTTTAGTCGTGGCTTTGGCCTGAACACAAAAACAAAACAAAAACAAAAAAAGTGAATTTTAACTTAATATCAAATTCGCAAATGTCAAACAAACAATAAACACTTTGGTACATGTTACCACGGTAACGGAAACCAGTAACTACTCACCTTGAAGCGCCACAAGGAGGGCCAACGATATAAGTATAAACGTCAGGGTTGCCTCCGCCAAGGCAGACATGTTGTCACTAACGTTCAGGTATACAAAAAAAAAAGGGGTGAACCTGCAGGAGGTTTTTCCAAAAGTGAAGAAGAAGAACCAGGATTTGAGAGTCTTGGATGTGATGCTGTGTGTCAAAACAAAAAAAAGAAAAAGTAGGAGGTGGAACAAAAGGAGGATTTCAGTGATCGCCTCCCCAAATGCTTCAGTGTCCATTTACAGAAGAAGAATCACTCCCAGTATCACTTTTCAACCTATTAATTATTTAGCAAGGACCAGGTGGACCTCTCGCAATTTTGTTTTCCCTTTTTAGCTTTATCCCACAGAAAATGTCTTACGAAAATGTCTTTTTTATTTTTATTTTTTTGAATTTATTTATTTATTTATTTTTATTAGTCCATGCTGTCTGGACAAATTTGCAGAATTAAAGCAAGGGTCAGCTAAAATGTTTTTAAAAGAAAAGCACTACTTTTGTCTAAATGAACTACTCAACTCACTTCACCAAGTTCCAACACGATTGCAGCGAAGCACTATTTTGGTCTATTTGCAGTTCCTCAATTCACTTCAACATAAAAATGGTGCTTTTATTAGTTTGGTGTGAGAAAAAAAATTAGTGATTAACCCCCAAAAATCTGCAAATAGGTGAACCCACCAAGATTGTGCCAAAGTAATACTTTCATTGCTTTAGCCTGAGTACAAAAACTGTGAATATTTCAGTTATTCATTAAATAACAGAGGATAACTTCCTCCCCAGAAATCAGCGAATAACTGAATCCACCAAAATGCCACAAGATATGCCACACACCATGCTACAAAAACAGGAAATAGGTGAGTTTTTCAGCCCATCAGCGATTAGGTGAATCCACCAAGATGGTGCACAAAAATGGCAAATAATGAAAGAAAGGTTCCTTGGAAAAATTCTACAAAAAAAGATGAAGCCACATGTTATGAGCATAAAAAATGTGAATAGGTGAGTTTTTGGCAAATGTTTCTTACACACAAGAGTGTTATGAAAAATGTCAGGCAATTTTCTCCAGGTGGCTCAAATGACATTTAAATGTTTTAAATCCAAATAAATGCGCCTGGTTGTCAAAATATCCTCTATTGTGAAGCAAAATTCTCTCTTGTGATGATCCAGAGGTGGTCGTATCCCGTCCATGTTAGTTACTCTCTGGAGTTCCCACTCGGCAGACATCGGAGGGCTTTCAAATGGACCTCAATGAAAAAAAAAAAAAAAAAGCAAGAAGACACCAGAGAGGAGAGGACATAAAAGATCAGGAGGCTCGCTCGCGGACATGACGTGACCGTATGTGGAGGGAGGCTGCATGTGCTGATCTGTCTTTGGGATAAAGGGGGAGGAGGAGCGAGGTCGGGTGGGGGTGATGCGATGCAGGGAGGGAGAGGAGTGGAGGCAGAGGAGGATGATGGAGAGGTGTCAGGGCGTTGCCAAGGCAACAGGGAGTTGGATGTGGCCGCTATCTCCCGACTTCCACGTGTTGTTTTGTTTTTTTGTTATTTTCATAGAAGTTTTCATAGGAAATATTTTTAATGTTGCATGTTACAGAAACTTTGGAGGACATCAAATAAAGTCTGAATGTGTTTAGATTTTCTTTTTGAACCTTTAAATCTGCGGTTAAAATGTTTTTGGGTGTTTAGCATTTTTAGCATCTGATAATTGTCTTCATTTTTGTTTCTGTAATGCAAAATGCTAGAATTGATCTCTGTCTATAAAATATGATTTAAACAAGGCAAATTTGTACTTTTCTTAAATTGAACGTTGTTTTTCTCTTCTGAATTCAGACTGCATCGTTCAAATAACACATCCCTCCTGTAATTCCACAAAATGGCGGCTAGAGGGTAGTGATGTATCAATAATTAATCGTTTCGGCTCCCATAATTCCTCCAAAATTATCCATATTTTATAACAATTATAATAAAATAAAATAAATATATAAAAACTAATGTGAAAATATCATGACTAATGACAGTCATAACTAAAACACTAGAAAAATAAGTTAGGCCATTTGAACTTTTTGTTATTTTATCATTCTTTGATCCAAACAATTACATACTTAAAATGTCATTCATAAATATGTTACACCGCGTTTTGATGCCTATTTTTCCTGAGGTTACGAGACTACATTACCCACAAGCCTCCGTTTACGTTGCCGAATACGTCACTACACTAATCCGCTGGCAAAATCCAACATGGACGAGACTATGGCTGTTGAAAAGAGCCCGGTATGAATTCGCCACTTTGTTTCATGTGTTGTACTTACATTGACCAAGCCTCGATGTCTTCATTGCATATGTCAAAGCGTTTAATTGTAGATGCCACTTTATTTTTTCTAAACTGTCTTTATTGCCTCATACTCTGTTAATAATGCCCGGAAACGTAAAGCTGCCAATTCATTCTGGGTGATCGCTATGTCATGCAAATTAGCCGCTAGCGTTAGCCCGGTGCTAATAGACTATTCTGCGTTAATATATTGTACACAAACATATTGCGAATGTTGAAGGCCAAAGTATATTAGTTGGTTGATGAGTCGGAAAAAGAGAAATTGTTCATTTTCCACGCTGTCAAATGGAGCTTGTTATCAGCTAGCCGTGGCTAACGAAGCCACTATTCAAACTTGATAACGTGGACATCAATGTTCATTTAACAATTTCTGCTATAGTTTGTTTTAATAAGTACTTGTTCGAGCTGAATCTTATAGCCTTAGTATCTTTCCATTGCTGTACTATCCCCTTAAAGAATTTGTCAATGACATTGTCATTATTCAAAACTATATTTGGACTTTGTTTACCTTCTGGGATTTGTTTTAGTTATCTGACCAAACAAACATTTTATCAACCCCCACAAAATAAATATTTTTGTGAAAATAAATGTTTCCCCGCGATTGGCTGGCAACCAGTTCAGGGTGTCCCCCGCCTACTGCCCAGAGCCATCTGAGATAGGCGCCAGCACCCCCCGCGACCCTAGTGAGGAATAAGCGGTCAAGAAAATGGATGGATGGATAAATGTTTCCTCTTGGGGGAAAAAAAAATGTCCCTTTTGTCAAAACAAATGTAAACAGGATCCTTAATAAATGAGCATTTAAAATGTTCAGCTCAGGGTGTACCTTGCCTCACACCCAAATTCAGCTGGGATGTGCTCCAGCTCACCTTTGACCCGAAAGAAGACAAGCAAATGAATGGATAGAAAATGCTTGGAAAAAAAGTGCTTATTTGTATCCTTGTGTGGTGTTCCATTGACAGGAGGAAATGCCGGCGATCTTGAACTCCCGACCGCAGACCAGTCTGTCGTTCCTGGCACCAGAGCCAGAGGACCTGGAAGACCTTTACAGCAGATACAAGGTCAGAGAAGTCATCAATCTTAGGCTGGATTTATGCTGCGGGTGTAAGTGTCCAATTCAGATAGCTGAACCCTCCCCTTAGTTCCATGTACAAGTGATATGTATCCCAAACAGCTGTCATTACAAGAACCCCAATTGCATGTAAAGCAGCAAGACCAGGCCGTGACAACACAGCAGTAAACAGTACATAGATGTTACAAAATAAACATTTCATTGTTGTAGGCGTGGCCCCATTCTTTCCTTATTAAGTTAAATTATGGTGACTTCCAAATTGTTTAACTGCCGCTGTATGCAAGTATTCGGCTTTTTTGTATGATATGCACAATACGGTATGGTTTAATAGTTTGATATTGGCTCTATTAAAATCGGCAAAAATCTTTCACAATGTAACATAGTCAACAATAACACACAAGGAAAAAAACAACAAAATTTAACATATTTTTCTCTTGTAAAGTTAAATGCTAAAAACAGTCAGTGTTTTGCCTGCAATTCATATATTTTTAAGGGACCAAAAAATGTTTTTTTTTTTTTTTATGTTATTTAATTAATTATATGTATTTTTAATTGATCTGCTGGTTAATAGATTATCTGAAATATATTCTGCCAAATATTGATGTTGGCATTGGCTTCAAAAAGTCCATATCGGTTGAGCCCTAGTACACAGTAACACACCATTAGTTAAGATTTGCAGCGGATATGATTTTTAATGCATTTACTTGTCTTGATTGGGCAGATTTGCATGACAGCAAAATGCGCTTGCATTGTCAGATCTAAAAAGAATATTTGAATGCATTTCAGTTTAAGATATTTGATTCCGTGCTTTTTTAAAAAATATTTTTTAAAGATGTCATATTCCAACTGTGCCACTAGAGAGCAACAAATCGAAATTGTTACTTGAACCATGTAGTGTAATGTAAACCCAGCCTGGAGGATCTAGCAACGTCTTAAATGGTGTGCAATATTTCTTTGTAAAAATAGATTTTTTTTTTTTAATCAACAGTGTATGTCATATTCAGGAAAATTGTGGGACTCTTGAAACTCTGCCTTCGTTTGCAGAAGCTGCAGCAGGAGCTGGAGTTCCTGGAGGTGCAAGAGGAGTACATCAAGGATGAGCAGAAGAACCTGAAGAAGGAGTTCCTCCACGCGCAGGAGGAGGTGAAGAGGATACAGAGCATCCCGCTCGTCATCGGACAGTTCCTGGAGGCCGTCGACCAGAACACGGCCATCGTTGGCTCCACGACAGGTACGACGCAAAGAAGCAATCTCTGCAGAGGGTGTAAATTAGGAAAAAATAACAAAAATGTATAGCACACTCAGATTTAACCCCTTGAAAGCGTTCCTGCTGGCTCAAACTCAGGCAGAGATTTTGATATGTAGCCCACTTGTTTAAAAAAAAAACAAAAAAAAATCTGCCAAGTGCTTATATATATTTTAATTCTTAAACAAGATGTGTATTAAAAATAGATGAGGTCATGAATTATTTATCATAAGCATCTTTTGAGAGACAGCATGCGTACATTAAAAATAATTTATAATTGCGGCCATATATGCGTAATGAGTTCTTTCCCCCTCTCAGGGTCCAACTACTACGTGCGCATCCTGAGCACCATCGACCGCGAGTTGCTGAAACCCAACGCCTCGGTGGCGCTGCACAAACACAGCAACGCCCTCGTGGACGTGTTGCCCCCCGAAGCCGACAGCAGCATCATGATGCTCACCTCAGGTATTGGAAACACGACCACTCGTGTCACTGGGTTGTGTAACTTGAAGGTCGAAAACATCCAACATCCAAAATAATTGCCCAAATCATTTTTTTGCAAAAATTTTTTGCCTAAATAAATCATCGCCTCATGATGCAAATGGTTCATTTTTTTTGTGTTTCCTGAAAAAAAAAAAAAAGTAAAGAAAAAAGACTGAGACGATTATTTTAAGAAGTCATCGAAGTTGGTCGACTTTGGATTTGGTTACCGACCTTCGGATGGTAGGAGCAGAAACGAGAATTAAAAACTTCAAAAAATTAAAACCAGCACCATGGTGATCAATGCCAACAGGAAGTATAAACCTGCCAAAATGAAGCTTGATATGCGTGGTTATAAACAAGCCTCTCCTGCGGGAAGTAGATACCTTCCAAAATAAAACTCAGCCAGCTGCATAGCTATACACGATAATCTCACAGGAAGTGGAAACAAAATAAAGCCTACCGCTAATTTTTCCAACAGGAAGTAAAAACCTACCCAAATAAGACAAGCTACACATCTCAAAGCTATTATCTACAACAGGAAGTAGGAGCCTACCAAAATAAAATCAGCCACACAGCAGCAGGGATTCTAAAGTTTCGCAAGTTTCCCTGTCTCGGAAAATTAGAATACTGTGATAAAGTTCTTCATTTTCTGTAATCCAATTTTAAAAAAACAAAACAAAAATGCCATACATTCTGGATTCATAACAAATCAACTGAAATATTGCAAGCCTTTTTTTATTTTAATATTGCTTATTATGGCTTACAGCTTAAGAAAACTCAAGTATCCTATCTCTAAATATTAGAATATTTCCTCAGACCAAGTAAAAAAAGAAAAAAAAGAAAAAAAAAGTCATAATCAGCAATATTAAAACAATAAAAGGCTTGCAATATTTCACTTGATTTGTAATGAATCCAGAATGTATGGCATTTTTGCTTATTTGATTGCATTACAGAAAATAAAGGACTTTATCACAATATTCTAATTTTCTGAGACAGTCCTGTAGAAAAACAGGGACAGGCGATGGTTTCTGATGTGATGTAGAAACCTTCCAAAATAAAACAAGCTTCACATTATCAAGTAATCATCTCCAACAGGAAGTAGAAATCCAAAATGAACCCAGCCACATGACCGCAAGGTATTGTCTCCCATGGAAAGGGAAAAAAAACCCCCGAAACAAAACGGTCACTCTAGGTCAGGGGTGGCAAACTGCGGTCCTCGAGGGCCGGAGTCCTGCAGGTTTTATAGATTTCCCTACTCGTAGTGCAGCTGATTCCAATTAACAGGCTCGTTATCAGGCTTCTGCAGAGCTTGCTGATTAGCTGATCATGAATCAGCTGTGTTGAAGAAGGGAAATATCCAAAACCTGCAGGACTGCGGCCCTCGAGGACCAGATCCCGCCACCCCTGCTCTAGGTGATTATCTTTGACAGGAAGTTGAAACCTTTCAAAATAAAACCGGATATGAATTGTCAAGTTGTCGTTTGTAACAGTAAATCAAAACCTTTCAAATTAAATCCGCCAGGTAGTGACAAGTGATCTCTAACAGCAAGTAAACCGCTATGAAAATAAAACTTGCATGGTTTTAAGCCATCATCTCTAACAGGAAGTTGAAACCTGCTGAAATAAAAGTGATTACCTCCAACAGAAAGTAGCCACTAGGCTAAGTAATGACTAATGTGTCTTTTTTTTTTTCTTTTTCTTTTTTTTTCTCCTGTATTTGTGCCTATAGACCAGAAACCTGACGTAATGTATGCCGACATCGGAGGCATGGACATCCAGAAGCAAGAAGTTAGGGAGGCGGTGGAGCTTCCACTCACGCATTTTGAGCTCTATAAGCAGGTCCCACTCACTCACACACCACACCAGTCTGATGTCTGAGTACAGCATAAAGTAACCAACCATTTTCTCTCTCTCTCTCTCTCTCTCTCTCTCTCTCAGATTGGTATCGACCCACCCAGAGGGGTCCTCATGTACGGCCCTCCAGGTTGCGGCAAGACCATGTTGGCCAAAGCCGTGGCACACCATACCACAGGTGTGTACGCACATGATGTCATCATTTAAACTAACACCAGAAACAATGGCTCTCAAACTTTCCACACCAAGTGCCATGTCACTGTTGTTGTTGTTTTGTCGTCTCTTCTGAGTCCAGATTAATTAAATGTTTAATGGTGAGTGTTATTTTAGTCAGTGTGTTGATCCTGTGCTTTCGCCTCCCCCCTGCAGCGGCGTTCATCCGAGTGGTGGGCTCCGAGTTTGTGCAGAAGTACCTGGGCGAGGGCCCCCGCATGGTGCGCGACGTCTTCCGCCTAGCCAAGGAGAACGCGCCCGCCATCATCTTCATCGACGAGATCGACGCCATCGCCACCAAGCGATTCGACGCCCAGACCGGAGGTACTGCGACAACAAATGTCAATCAGGTGTCGTCGTCCGGTTCCAAACGGCCCACAGATCCAAGAAGACAAGCCCTCATTGTGTTTTTTGGTTTGTTTTTTTCTCTGCAGCTGACCGAGAAGTGCAAAGAATTCTGCTGGAGCTGCTTAATCAGATGGACGGTTTCGACCAGAACGTCAACGTCAAGGTGAGCCACCCCCCCCCCACACACACACACACACGCACACACACACGCACACTGAGGAAGCTTTTAACTAATTCCCCAATGGCCGCACCGTCTCGGTGGTGGTGTACTTGTGCCGCAGGTGATCATGGCCACCAACAGAGCAGATACGCTGGACCCGGCCCTGCTGCGTCCCGGCCGCCTGGACCGGAAGATCGAGTTCCCACTGCCCGACCGCCGGCAGAAGCGTCTCATCTTCTCCACCATCACCAGCAAAATGAACCTCTCCGAGGAAGTGGACCTGGAGGATTGTATCCCTTTTTTGGTGTTTGCGTGTTTGTTATTCCTTGCAAAATTTGTGCTTCTTTAACTCATTTGCTCCCAAAAACGTATAAATATGTATATATACGATATACAAAGACGTATTTATGTTTTTTTTTCCATGATTATTTTTTTATGCTAGAGCATACGGAAGGCTTTGATTCAGCCTCTCAACTGCAGAGAATGGGTGAAGCAATGGTAGTAATTAACGGACAACAGGTGGCAGCAGAGTATAAGAGATCAACCAGGGCCATGATGAAAACAAGCTGTTTCCCCTTAGTTCTAAACATATTTGTGAATAATGATGAAACTTAGCTATATACTAATGCTAATTGTTGCAAAACGGAAACAGATAGAAATATTTTTTTCCTAAAGAAATAAGAGACGCTAATCTTTCTTTTGGTAGGGTCCATGTTTTTATAGCAATAGGACACAATATTTTGTGGGCCTTGCAAAATCAGTCAAAATCCAGTAAAACAGCTGGGTTGCTTCAGTGAAAATGGCTTGCAGTGAAATTAATGGGAAAGTCAAACGCCCCCCCCCCCCCCAAAAAAAAAAAAAGATTCTCGTGAATGTTGACGTTTTATTCATTTGTGATGTAAGCACGAGATTGTTAGTGGTAAGAAAATCACCCACAGTGATGTCACATGGGTTCGGTGAATTGTATCAACGTGGCGGTGACACCTTGTTATGCAACTAGATTGCCAGCCAACCCTTAACCGGTTTTACAGACGTGGCCCGACCAGACAAGATCTCTGGAGCTGACATCAACTCCATCTGCCAAGAGGTGTGTAGGCGAGCAACCTGATCAACGTTGGTAAATATCAACTCGGATGCACAATCAATATCAATATTGATGTCTTTGTTCCCCGTCCATCTTAAGGCCGGCATGTTGGCCGTCCGCGAGAACCGCTACATCGTCCTGGCCAAAGACTTTGAAAAGGCCTACAAGACGGTCATCAAAAAGGATGAGCAGGAGCACGAGTTCTACAAGTAGAGAGAGTGGAAAAACATTTGTGTCTGTAGCTGCCATGTGTCATTTACATTTTTGTTCACTTGGACTGAACAAAGTCACTGCTGCAAAAGGCCTAATAATAAGTAAGCCTCATGTGACCGAAATTGTGTTGTTGTTTTTTGTACAGACACTCTTCTGGTTCCGAAAAAAAAAGTCAGGCTTTACCAATAGTCAGGTTGCATCTATATACAAGTATATGACTTAAATACCCATTAAAAATGTTTTCCATAAAAGGTGAACATGTCTCTCTTTTAATTTGATTTGGATTGAGTTTGTGTAATTGTGCAACTACTCATTATTTGCTTTTTTAAATGGAAGAAAAGCTCAATATTGTGGTTGTTTATTGTGTCACACTGATAATCACCCCCCTCCAAAAAAAAAAAAAAAAAGTCAAAGAAGAAATTTGGATACATGGTGTTATCACATGGGTTAGGGTTGATAAAAAATTCCTTATTTTAACGTCATGGAAGTTCACCCCAAATGTAGACACAGGATGATGGGACATGGCTCAAGGAACTAACTATATACAGTCTTTGTATGTCAAGTCATCTTTATTTATATTGTGCTTTCAAACAGCCTTAGATCAACGGTATACTGTAATTAAGAAGGGGGGAATACAAATTTGACTTTGTCACTGATAAGAAATCCTCTCTAAATGTTGACACATATGTGATGGCACATGGGTCAACCAATGAATGGGATCAAAGTACAAGGAACTATTGTTTGTGTATGCCTAATGAGTGAATGAGAATTTGACAGTTTGAGTGCTCATAAAGTTTCCTCTATTATTGACACATGGAGGGAGGACATTCGCCAATGAATGGGAGTGATGTTTTATTATTAAGTGTTATTTAATATCTACTAATGAATGGAGAAAAATCAACGTGATTGGAAATGAGTGAATCAATAGGCGAGGATCAAGTTCAAAATGTTGAAACAGGGTAATGGTTGTAAAACAATTAACAGGACTAAAGTGGAATGTTCATTGAAGTACGTACGCTGTCTGTAAATGTAAGTAAATAATAGACATACTGTACTTTACACAAAATTAAATACTACGTACTTTAATTTAAAAAAATAATAATTTTAAAAAAATCAATAATCCACCCTAAATGTTGACGTGTAGTGCTGGGACATGGGCAATGGGATTAAACTGGTACATTCAATAAGCTACGGCTAAAATGCATTGTAACCCAAATATAACGAACGCATGGAAATTTTAAATATGACCCAAAAACACAACAGTACAGTTACAGACATTTAAAACTTTTCTTGCGTTTCCAAAATCAGATATCGGTGATATTCTGACTTTTCTCACGTTTACATTGCACTCTAAACTTGATTTCACTGCTAATTTATTTATTTTCCATTCTCAAAAAGCTATTTACAGTTCATTTCATTTAATTATGCATTTCCTGTTCACTCCTACAAAGAGATTACACACCTTATGACTCTTGCAATACTTGTACTTCATGACAAAGTAGAAAAAAGAAAACAAAACGTGCATTCATTCATTCAACGTGTGATGAAAAAAGGGGGGGGGAGGAACGAACCAAGCAACCCTCATCAACATTAATTAGCCCAGTGTGAGTCTCCAAAACATATCACCAGCACGGCATGAGCTCGTTTTGCAAGGCAATATCCAGCATCTGTCATCCATGGACTCTTATACGGAGCATGCCGACTACCTAGGTAAGCATTTAAAGGAGAATTAGGGCTCACACTAATGACTTTTTTTTTTTTTTAAATCGACTTTCCTTCTCATATTTTTAACGACTAATCGACTTTTTATTATTATTATTATTATTATTATCAGTAGAACAATACTTAAAAGTTACTCTCCCATCATTCACAATAGACCTGATAAAATGGTATTTTATGTCCACGTGTTTACATCTCTTTCTGTAAACTGGATTCGTGGCAAGAGCGATTGTCCCGATTGTCATCATGTATGTCAAAACATTGTAGTACCTTGTTTATGTACTTTTATTGTAACATTTTTATACATCCATCAGTTTGTTTAAAATCAATATCCATTTTCTGGCTGTAACCTTTTGACACAAATCGTGCTTTGTACTAATTGTCTCTGCTATTTTCATCTCTTAATAGAAGATACCCATTTTGGACAAGTTTGGCTTCTCTGTTACGAGCTGGTAAGGAGTCTTTCGTGTACGTCTGTTAAAGCATCTGTTGCGTACCATTGCTGCAGTTTGTACTGCGTAGTGCCATAAGTATTAAGGTAGCCCGCTTTCTGCTATCATGCATCTGATACCCATCTCAAAAAGTGTGCGCCAACCTCTCTCCGTAGTCCCGTTCTGGTGTGGAGAATATGGGGCTGACGTTTCATATCTTATTCTATTTTTCCTTAACCACATTCTGCAGTTTGAGAACATCATCATAATTGCAGTGGGCTAATATCTGATGCCATGTGTGAATATCGTGGCATGCATTCAACTTGGGGCGGCACGGTGGATGAGTGGTTAGCACGTCCGCCACCCAGTTCGACTGCACCATGTCTTCTGTTGACACCCTTTTGCACGATGCCCTTTGGGTCGTCTTCATTACTCTGTCACTTGACTCAGCCGCATGAATCTTTTCTATCTTTTCAAAACTTCGCAGCTTAGTTTTGAAATCAGCAAACGTGATGTCATCCTCTGTATGTGCCACATGTATTGCGGATGGCTTAAAACTTTCAGGTAGTCCCTTCAAGACCATGGCTACTAATAAACCATCTCCCAACGTTTCACCTGCATTTCTCAATGCTGTGATGGCGGTTTCAGCTCTGATGACGTTGTCCATTATGCTTTCATCATCTCCCTTCTGCAGTGAATTAACCATAGTGTACAGGATTGTCCATTTCCGGCATAATACTCCCTTAATATTTTCAAAGCTTTTCTTCCGTCATTTTGCGCATCCCTCATAATTAATGAGAGGCTTTTGTCATCGAGGAGTTGAATCTTTTCTGTGTATGCTTCAGCATTTTTCTTTTCGTCTGTTGCTCTTGCAGCGTCGGTCGTTGGTTCTTCCAGCACAGTTTCTTTCAGCCCGATTAGTTGAAGTTACACAACCGTAAGATCATATTAGCGTAGAGGCCATTAAAAAATAAAAAATAAAAAACTTACTTGGTCAATGCAATAATGACAAATGTCATTTCCCCGTACAAATATTGTCAGAAGTTTCCAGTCCATGTCAAAGTTCACTTCCTGTGCGACAGCAAAATGATTAGCGCTCAATCACAACAACCACATGAATGTACTTGTTGGCGTTCTCACTTTGTGTTCCCGCATGGCCTTGATGAGAACTTTGGGATATCCCTGTGACACACCAGACAGAAGCAAAAATCATCGAAGACGCTCTTTAGTCAGATCCTCCAGTTCTTTTAAGAAGTCAATGTTAGCACGTACGAGGTCTTGGCTCCCGCCACAGCCATGTGGAAGCCCTTCTGTCTTGAACCTTGACCTTTGGAGAACATTGTTTTTGTTTTTCTGTGTTTTACAGCCCGTGGCAGGTGGTAACCCACTTCCTGTCTACCCAGTAGGACCGGTAGTCGTTCCCCCGCTGCAGGCGGTTACTATGGAAGAGTAGCAGAGGGGACACCTGCGGAAGGAGCTCAGCAGGGGGTGACCAGCACACCATGCGGCACCGGCATCACCCACTCTCGCCACTCACAAATTGGAACAAAAGTTCATTTTTGAAATATTTGGAACATATTTAACCCGCAACAAGGAATGCAGTGAACAATGGCGGAATGATTATTTTTTTCCCCCTTCTTTGGAATATCTTTGCTATTAGTCTGGTTGGTGGTCTCCCTGAGAGAGAGCCCACCTAAAGTGCCTTCTACTTTGCATTACAAGATTTGTCTACCATTTGACTTTACATCCTCCACTAACTTCTCCAAACTACCCCTCGAACACCCGATAGGCCGCAGACTTTTTGTGCCCGTCGCCCCCACCATGGTCGCGCTGCAGTCCAAATGGCGTTACCTGTTCATGTTTCTGGGCATCCAGCTGGTGGTCATGGCGCTGCTCTCCCGGGAGGGCTACCAGAAGAGGGTCACCTACTTCATCCGCATCTTCCGCAAGTCGGACAGCAGCGCCGCGCCGCCTCGCAACCACACGGCCGCCGATGTTCCCCTAGGCAACGTGTACGCTAACCTCTCCCAGCTGTCCAAGGCGCAGAACAATGGAGAGGTCTACTACTGTCCCAAGACGTCGCCTCTCTTAGGTGAGTGGCCAACATTTTCTGTTCTGTTTTGACTCAAACTGCCGCATACTGGACACTTTCACTGTTGCAAATGTGGCACCTTGGTAGCTAGTGTTTTTATCTTAAAATCCCAATCATAATAGGGTGACTCTCAAGGATGGCAAAGTTAGCCCAAAAAAGTTTGGTACTCATTTTTTTTCTCCCCTCTTCCTCAAAAAATCCTAAGAATCATTCGCTGAATGAATGTGGTTCCCTATTATGAATCAGAATCAGAATAGAATTATATTGCCATGTAAGAGATTAAATTTCACCTTACTAGGAATTTGTCTTGGTAACTGGTGCATACATGGGACGGACAAGCATCAAAATGACAACACAACATTTAGGTCAAAGATTTAAAAAATAAATAAATCTGGGAAAATTAGTGTAACGTAACTTGTTGCCAAATTTTGTACCTTATCTTAAAAATGTGATTGTAGCTAGTTGGTTACATGGGATTCCTTAGTCTATCAAAAATTAGTGCAAGAACCTTGTTGCACGTAGTTTCCCCCCACCCCCACCACCCTAAAATTCTGATTGTCACTCGTTGTCAGGGTGGAGTTCCCTTAGCTAGCAAAGTTAGTGCAAAATTGCCACTTGGGTGTGTGTGCCCATTAGCTAAAAATCCTGAACTATCATTAGTTGACTGATGTTCCCAATGCTGACTCATGAGAATACAATGTAAGACAATATGGTAGTTTGAGAGCAAGTATTTTTCCGTCTAAAATAAATAAATTAATCCTGATCATCCACGAGTTAACTGCGTGAGATTCCCCATGCATAGTAAATTGGTGTAATCATACAAATGGTATACCAGCATGTTTTCTACTTAAATGGTCTCCCGCCTCCCCCATCTAAAAATATGGAATGTCACAAGTTAATGGAGTGAGGTTCCCTAGGCTGGCTAAGAACTACTCATGACCAAATTTGGTATTTACCTTTTTAGAAACTAGTGCTTGGTTCTTTTAATGAGGATTTGATTCATATCTCCTTTTGTTTCATTTCCTATGTGTTCAACGTTAAGTCCATGCCACACACTTGTCACACACAACCTTTAAGATTCTCCTTGTTCATGTTTGCTCTTTGCAAAATATTGTTGAACATGTATTTCCTTTTGGGTTGCCGGTGATATCACACAAAACTCAAAACGAACCTTGATCACCTGGAAGTATGCATCATGCAGTAGAAACTTCTCAGAAGCCAACGTTGGGTTGACGTGAGATTGGAATTTGGTGTGTTGGGTAGGTGACGGTAATAATTAAAATTCTTGAAAGTGGTTTGACGTGTCGTTAGACCAGATTAGCTAGCAGGGCGAGATGTTGTCTGAGATGTTTCAGAACTGTTTGTCACAGCACACACTTGATGGAAAATCTAGAAACTGTTGTTTGTTGTATGAATTGTTGTTTCCAAAAGTTCTTTCCAATACTTAATTTTAGGGGTGTTAAAAAAAAAAAAAAAAATCGATTCGGCGATATATCGCGATACTACATCGCGCGATTCTCGAATCGATTCAATAAAAAAAAATCTTCGATTCAACGTCTTATCATCATTGCCTTTTTTTTTGTTTTGTTTTTTTGTGTGTGTGTGAATCGATTTTTAAACTTCCATTTTTAATGGAAAAATATTCAACAAAACGTCTGACTTCGGGTTAGGATTCACACCTTGAGCATGGAAGAATGTTATATGAACGGAACATTAAGCCTTAATATTTTATTTTAATGCTGTTCAAACATGAAACAGATTACAACCTCTATAAGACTGAAATTTCAGATAAATAAATAATACATTTTCATATAAATCTTACACTCTACAAGCTTACTGATTAGTATTTTCTAAATTTGAATGAAAAAAAATCGCAACAATCGACTTATAAATTCGTATCGGGATTAATCGGTATCGAATCGAATCGTGACCTGTGAATCGTGATACGAATCGAATCGTCAGGTACTAGGCAATTCACACCCCTACTTAATTTAAAGCTCCTCCTTCACTGTTTACATATATATTTAGCTCAACCTGTATTCATGTCTGTCTTTATACACTATTTGTCCATGTTGATCTTTTGATCCATCCACTTAATGATTACATCTTTTTCAGTCGGGCCGATCCACGTCAGCTTCCCGTCGGGCCTCACGCTGGCCGAGGTGCAGCGCAAGAACCCGCTGGTGGCACCCGGCGGGCGGTACCGGCCGCCCAACTGCGAAGCGCGCCACCGCACGGCCGTGATCATCCCGCACCGCCACCGGGAGCACCACCTGCGCTTCCTGCTCTACTACCTGCACCCGTTCCTGCAGCGTCAGCAGCTCAACTACGCCATCTATGTCATTCACCAGGTCAGTCATCCGTTCTCGTTCTCTGTGGTGCCTGTCTTCATTTGGGTCGCACGTGAGCTGGAGACTAACCTTGCTCTCGCAAGATGAATTTGCACGATATTTGTGAGTTCACAAGCTCTGGATAATTAGATAATTATCTTGTACGCTCCCGCTGTTAACTGCCGTTCGGCAAGCACAGAGTGACATTGTGTGAGGGGGTGGGACTAAACCAGGAAGCCAACGCCGACCCCGGAGCTAACAAACACACTAGGGCTGTCAAAGTTAAAGCGTTAATAGATTAATTAATCGCAGAAAAATGTTGCATTAATCACGTATTAACGCAGATTAATCGCACTATTTTTTTGACCGCACTTGAGCATTGAACATAACCGCGGATGGTTACATTGAAGGCTGAGCAGGTCAGTGATTATGTCAATGCACGGCATTTCCTACGCCTGTTGTTCCAAGATGAGCGGGGTGACTCCAGTGGGTGTGCTCGGTGGTAAATTTTGCTTTAAAATACACGCCGACGGGGACTTTAGATAAAACAAAAGTAATTTGCATTTAATTAATTAATAATTGCTGAATTGTAACCAGTTGATATGATGCTGTTACATTTTGAGCAATATACGCATGCATGCAATTGTGTACCTACATTTAATCAATGTTTGCAAATGACATTCATATCATAAAATGCGTTGTCAAAATATTACGGTATTTTGTATTTATTTTATATTACGCAAGTAAATTAGCTGATTAATCATGATTAATCAAAATTAAAAAGTGTGATTAATCAGGTTAAAAATTGTAATCGTTTGACAGCACGAAAACAAACCTAACATGGACGAATGGATGCTCCAATTAATTCTGTTCTTGCAGAATGACTCACCGTTTCCTTGTTGAATGTTGAACAGCGAGTGGCGCTTCGTGCATTTTGAGCTGGTAAGATGTTCGTGCTTTTCCCCCCTTCGACAAGAACGAACACGAAATTTTCACCTGTGGCCGTGATTGGTTAAAACAAATGTGTAGAATGTCGCATCGTCCAATCAGCTCGAATTATTGAACAGAATGTCCCGCCTTTCCCGATAAAATTACTGTGGAGAGATACTATTGCCAGGTTAGCTAGAGACTATGGTCGCCAGAGAATACAATACATGGTACACTCTGTTCTTTATTTCTTTTTTATTCCCCCCCCCCCCCCCCCCCCCCCCCACCTTGTGGAGGGACGATGTATGGACAAGAAATTACACTCACGAGCTAAATAAACAGATTATATCCCTGTGGCTGTACTAATTTCCTCCATCTAAAAAAATCTTTCCTCCGGTGTTCCCCAGGGCTCTGTCCTCGGGCAACATTTTGTTTATCTACGTTCTTCCTTTTGGGCATAAATTCCCAAAATGCAGCAGCTGTATAATTGGCTTTAAAACATTGATAGTTTGGGTGTCATCATCTTTATTTATATACCACTTTTAACCAGCCACACCTCACAGAATATATAATATAAAATGGAGGTGTTTATCTTTTTTGAAACTGTTTGTATTTGTGTCTCCCGTGCAGGCGGGCAACTACACCTTCAACCGGGCCAAGCTGATGAACGCCGGCTTCCGCGAGGCCATGCGCGAGGAGGACTGGGACTGTCTGTTCTTCCACGACGTCGACCTCATCCCCGAGGATGACCGCAACACATACGTGTGCGACACCAACCCCAAACACGCCGCCGTTGCCGTGGACAAGTTTGGCTACAAGTACGTCTCTTCTGTTCAACGCCGATGTTTTGATTCTGTTGATGGTGGTCCGTGTGTTGACATGTTTTACTCGGATCCTCGTAAAGCATTTAATAGCGTGTCTCATATTAAGCTTCTGCATATGCTGCTGCTTATTATATTGGTAGTAAATTTGCTTGAATGATTTCAGGTGTATCAGGAAGCAGTTTGTGACAATTGGAAATTCATTCAGAACTTGAGGTTACATCTGGTGTGCTTCAAGGGTCCATGTTTGGCCCCAACCTTTTCATTATCCATGTTAACAAATTTCGATTCATTGCAGCAATTTCTTCATTTAGATGATGCCAAACTTTTACGGCTATTTTAGTCTTTTTTTTTTTTTTAATTGGTTAAATATTTGATTCTAGAAATATTAGATAGCGACTGCCCCACTTATGGGTAAACATACAAAATTGGACCCAACTTTATGTGGTGCTCGCCCTGTAGGCTTCCATATCAGATGACCTTCGGAGGAGTGTCGGCTCTCACGCCTGCCCACTACCTCAAAATGAACGGCTTTCCCAACAACTACTGGGGCTGGGGCGGCGAGGACGACGACGTCGGCGTCAGGTAAGGACCCTCGGTGACGTAACAAACGTCAGCCGGATATTTTAGTAACAGGACCTCCACAAAACCGCCTCCGTCGTCAATTCACATTCCGAGCCGTGTCACGTGCTCTCGTCTTTCCCAGAGTGTCTCTGGCGGGAATGTTCATCACACGTCCGTCCCCGCAGGTGGGCCGCTACAAGATGATCAAACACGAGCTGGACAAGGGCAATGACGTCAACCCAAAGAGGTATGACAAATTGGACATATTTCAAAATGAGGAATTCACATTTGTTTGAAGGCTTCTTTTTTTTGTTTTCAATTGATTTTTTTTTTTTAAATAAATTTTAGTTTTTGAAAATAAAATTGTTATACAGTACTATGATTTATTTTAAATTGATTTCTTCGTTTAAATTTGACTTAATATTTATTTTAATTTAATTTATATTTGTAATAATATTTTACTATTTATACTTAATTATAATTAACTTTTTATTTATATAAATTAGATGATTTTTGCCTGATCTATTTTGATCTAGTTTTCATCTATGCAATTTGGATGATTTTAGTTTTTGAACATCAAATTGTTATACAGTGCGATTTATTTATTTTAAATAGAATTTTTTTTTGTTTAAATTTTTTTCTCAATAAAATATTTTAATTTATATATTATTTTAATATTTTTACTTAATTATAATTATCTATATAATTTAGATTATTTTTGCCTTTTTTTTTAATCTCTGCAATTTAGATGATTTTTGTCACCTAAGTCAAATTTTTATCACTTCATCTGGATCTCTAATAATGATAACTTTTCTATTGTTGTATGTATATAAGTATTTTTTAATTCCTTGTTTAATATCACTCGACAGTAGGTGTTTATTAAATAAACATCTATTTAACTTATTCTTTAATTTTCATGTTTTCGCTGATTTCTTAGCATGTTTCATGTATTTATTTATTTATTTATTTATTTATTAATTATTAAAAATGAGTTTTATTCATAGTAATTTTTGCGATTGTGTGCAGGTTCAACATGCTGGCCAAGACGCGTCAAACGTGGAAGCTGGACGGTATTAACACGGCCGAGTACCAAGTTCTGTCGAGGGAGTACTTGCCCCTCTACACCAACATCACCGTCGACATCGGCACCGAGGCTGGGCTGCGCCCGCTGCCCACCGCCAAGGCCGCCACTCTCAAAACTGACAAATAGACCGTCGTCACTTTTTTTTTTTTTGCCTTACTTGTCCTTTGCGGACTTGGCACGTATATATCCTGTATATTTTGAAAAATGATTATTATCAGCGGGCGGGTAGTCGAGTGGTTAGCACGTCCGCTTCCCAGTTCTGAGGTCTCCGGTTCGAGCCCAGGCTCGGACCTTCCTGGGTGGAGTTTGCATGTTCTCCCCGTGCCTGCGTGGGTCTTCTCCGGGTACTCCGGTCTCCTCCCACATTCCAAAGACATGCATGGCAGGTTAATTGGGCGCTCTGAATTGTCCCTAGGTGTGCGTGTGAGTGTGGATGGTTGTTCGTCTCTGTGTGCCCTGCGATTGGTTGGCAACCAGTCCAGGGTGTCCCCCGCCTACCGCCCAGAGCCAGCTGAGATAGGCGCCAGCACCCCCTGCGACCCTTGTGAGGAATAAGCGGTCAAGAAAATGGATGGATGGATGGATTATTATCAGCTTCTTGTGTGGCGTTGGACTCTGTGAGTTTATCAACAGCGCCACCATGTGCTTGCTGCTTAAACCTCCTGATGCCTTCCAGTATTTTTTCAAACCTATCTTCCACTATTGATGCGCCTTCAATGACTTTTTATTTTTCTTTTTTCGTGCATGTGATGCTGCTACAGTCAAATGATACGGCCTCGTTTACACGTTTTCCAGATAATCAATACTTCATGAGCATATCAACTCAACTCAACTCACTTTCACTCTCGACAGTGATTAACAGTTGAGCCCACAAGCCTTAGTTGTTGACTTTGTTGTGTTAAAAGGGTTGGACACAAGATGGCGGCCAAAGATTGCAGAAAATTGCTTGTCCAATTAATTAGTGGGGTGAGGAATCATTTAGAAACAAATTTAATATATATATATATATATGATCACAATTTTCATCAGTATCTTGAACACAGTTTGTTTTTTATTTTTTCTTACAGTTTTAGTGAGTAATTAAAAAAAAAAGTTTAATGCCTACAGAGAAGATTTAAAATTTAGAACATTTAGAATAATTCAAAAATTGATAGACTAAAAAGAGAAAAAGCTATATTCATTCAGAACGCATAAAAAAAAGTTTTTAAAAAATAGTCACAACAATTGCTCCAATTTGTTTTCAACCCTGAACCCTTTTTTTAATCTAAAAAAAAGAGACAACCTATTTTTCATCAATATGTCTAATACTAATACTTTTTTTTTTTTTATACCAGTTTAGTTCCCAGAAGTGAATGTGGAGAAAGTTCAATATTTTTCAATCAAAAAGTTGCAAAGAGGTAAATAAATTATCCATTTCTCTTGTGATACCCTTTCAACACGTACAAAAAAATTATTTAAAATTAGATCTTTTTTTCTTTTTTTTTTTTTACTTTTGAAGGATATTTTTGAAATGTTAATTTATTTTTTACTTTAAAAAAAATGCTTCTCAGTTGGAAAAAAAACTCATAACACACAAAAACAAAATATTTTAGTTTTCTGAAATGCAAAGAAAATGTATGTAAAATATTTTTGATTTTCTGCTTGGGAAAGAAAAACCTTACTTGCATCTGCCCACAACAAACAGTACATATTCGCCTTCCTTTCATGCAGTAAATGTCCCAATTAACACGTGCGCGATGCCTTTACATCCACCAAGCATACACATCAAGCATACCAAGTGTGTTTATACAAGATCATCTTCATCCACAATGTTGTAATCCGCGTCTCAGGAAGCCGCCAACCAAAGAATCTGGCCAAAACGTAGCTCAGATACCAGCTGGTATGGAAAGCTCTGTTGAGCATTTATTCCATTTCGTTCATATCCAGCTGAAGCTCCATATAATAGTATGCTCATTGTCCTCAATAGTAAGACAATTCAATGTCCAACTAGTAAGGACAAAGACTTTACTAGTACATGGACCTGAAAATGGTTACCAACGATAACGGAAAAATGCTCAAACTACTTTCGATCATAAATCAATGGTAATTGATTGATTTTGGCCTTGGCAACCTAATAAAGCCACTGTGCACGTTAGCAGGTCAGTGCACTGTAAAAAGTGTCTTAATGCTTTTTTTTTTTTTTTTTTTTTTTTTTTCTGGTGTGTGACGTTGCAGGTTAGTACCGGACTGGGACATTGTTAGCTCGTTCTGCTGATGGGTGTGAGTGCGTGTGTTCAGCACTCTCGAGGGGCCTTAAATTCTGTAATAAATCGATTATTCAAACGAGTTAATTTAAATTTGTGGCGTGTGATGTATCAGATTGTGTTTCAATTTTTTGTTGTTTTCTGGGGGGCGTGGTCAAAGATATTTAAACTTTTCTTGCGTTTCCAAAATCAGATATCGGTGATAGCCTGACTTTTCCCACGTTTACACTGCTCTCTAAACTTGATTTGGCCATTTTACTGCTGATTTAGTTTCCATTCGCAAACAGCTATTTACAGTTCATTTCATTGAAGTATTCACTTGCTGTTCACTCGTACAAAAAGACTCGTGACTTTTGCAATATTTGCAATACTTTATGGTAAAGAAGAAAAAAAGAAAACAAAACGTACGTTCAACGTGTGATGAAAAAAAAGGGGGAGGAGGAACAAACCAGGCGACCCTCATCAACATTATTTAGCCCAGTGTGAGTCTCTGGCGGCTGCGTGCGCGTACTGCGCTCGCTCTGTCCGTTTCAACTTCTAAAACATATCACCAGCACGGAGCGAGCTCGTTTTGCGAGGGAATATCCAGCATTTGTCATCCATGGACTCTTATACGGAGCCTGTCGACTACCTCCGAGGTAAGCATTTAAAGTGAGAATTGACGCTATGTAGTGGGGAGAAGCAGCTGCTAGTTTAGCTTAGCTCAGCTAAATGCTAACTCCGCTGCGGCTTGTAGCGGCTTGGCTCCCCGCAGCTGGAACGCCGTGGGGCGGTCGTGTTTCTGTTCAGTTAGAGCTTGTTTTGTCTATTTACCTACTCCCATGTTTTCCAATTAACATGTCTTTTTATTTTTAAATCACTAATGCCAAAACACCTAAACTGTTTTAGCTTGGCGTTAAAATCCTCATCAGAACAACAAATTGTGTTAAAAAAAAAAAAAAAAAAAAAAAAGAGGCGCGTGCAATATTATTAGCTTAGAAGCTCGTGGACACTAGCCAAACTTTTTTTTTTTTTTTTCTTTTCCCCCCGTCATGTTTCAGTGTTTGAACGGATGAATAAAAATCATCCGGGGAGGGTTAGTTGAACGTGTTAAGTTGGCGAGAAGTAGTTTTTTAAACAGGGGTTTGGCCGACACTGGTGGTTTAAAAATGGTTGTTGCTTGTCTGTTGTTTTAAGTGCTCATTTACAATGAATGGCTTCTTTAGCACAATAGAAGATCAAGAGGTCACTAAAGACGCCCACACACCAGGAAGTATAGAAAAATATGTCATTTTTTAATGATTAATTTGAAATGGCAAGAGTACATCTTCCATTGCTGATTTCATACTTTGTCAAAATTACGACGAAGGGCTAATTAACATCGATTGAGAATTACATAATTTAAGTCGTGCATACAGTACCTTTCATAGCCTACGTCACGATGACGTCATGATGTTTACTGGAGGCAAAAACAACCGCTGGAAGCAACGAAGTGCAGCTAGAAGCAAACAACGCTGGTTATCTGTAGAAAATGTTGTCTTTTTGTGTTTTTGGTTGCCAGAACCGTGAACAAACAAAAACTTGAAATTCTATCGCATCCCAGCCTCTGCCAGTCAGAGTAATCGCAGACTGCTGTGGTTAAACGCGATTAGGCGAAAGGACTGGACTGTCTGAGACTATCAACAACAATGCTCGTGTTTGCAGCACATACTTCACATATCTCAGATTTAACTATCAGCTTCAGTCTGTCAAATGATATGGGCTAGAATTAGTTGGGATTGAAATTACTTAAGTTAGTCATTATTTGTGGGATTCTTTTTACATGCACGGACTTACAAAAAGTCCGTGTTTACATGCTTCATGCGTGAATGCTAACTGCTAGCTAACCAAACGTTAGCTGTGTTTCAATTTTGTTGAGGCGAAAGCCCACACAATGGTTCCTATTAGTGTTGTTCCGATACCGATACTGGTATCGGCAGAGGTGCCGATACTGCATTAAAACAGTGGTATCGGTGACTACTCACAAGTAACATGCCGATACCATTAATTCCAACGCTAATATAGGATTTTGGATGCAGCATCTTTTGTCTTGCTTGTGCACGACATTCACTGGTATGTGACATGTTCACTGCATGCCGATCTAAGATATCGTATTGGCCCTTGAATGCTCTGAACCAATGGCAGGACATCTTTTTCATGTTGAGGAAAAAAAACCTTAAGTATCGGTATGGTATCGGCCGATACTGCAAAGCTGAGTGTCAGTATCGGTATCGGGAGCCAAAAAACAGTATCGGAACAACACTAGTTCCTATAACGTTTTTTATAAAATTTTTGTAGGAGAGGTACATGCCTCGTATATCCTCGTCTTCTGTCGCTGTCGTTGACTTGGCAGCACTTGCGACCGCACAACACAAAAGTTCTCGCTCAAGTTGTTATATTCTAAATTTTGAACATGTCTATTCAAGACCTAGTTAGTTGTAGACATGTAATGATTTATAGGCCTTCAGTTTATCTTTAGTATAAACGCTCAGTTTTTCTATAAGGTAGATTTAAATGTCCGGCCATTGCACGGTGAGTAGTCCCGTTAAATCATCTATCCAGTGCGTGAGTGCGTAGGGGTCAGTAAATATCGTCCCATCAGTCAGAGTTAACTTTTTAAAGTAACATTCACGGTCGTGGGGATTCAGTTTACTCACATATTAACTCAAATGGCCGTTTTCCGCGTCCTTTGCGACATGAACTTTCTGTGAAAATATGCTGACCGGTGTTAGAACCACACGCCACTAAAGTGTTTTTTCCTCCAGCTAAGCCCCGCCCTTTAAATTGCGTCACATTGTTTACAAACTTTGAAGGGGTCTATAAATAAAAATGGTCCAATATATTTCAGTTAGTTGTAGTTTAATGGGGGAAGATGTGGTAAATGACGAGACATGGAGATGAGAAGTCGTACTCTCCACACTAAACCGATTGTTTTCCATAGCAAGTAGCAGCTAGTACCCTTGCATGTATGCATCCTTGAATTTTGAGAAAATACATTCTTTGAATCCTTGAAATATCAACTTTAACTATAACTTGAACAGACAATGACAAAATACAACAAAGTGTAATAAAAATAGAATAGAATAAAATAATAGCAACATGAAAAAAACAGTAACCAAATACTGACTGTTCCTGTGCTTTTTGGCCTCTTGGGGGCACTGTGGTTCTGTGCATCCATGATGTTCACACTTAAAGTGAGTACAGAATAAAGTTATGATTGAATTCTATTAAAATAAGTTTTTCACACATTGGGAAGAATTTGTGCCTTTACGTAGTGTTATGTTACCCGTGGGTATGTGTTCCCACAGCATTTGTGTGTGAATATTTGTTACTTGAAGGAAAAACACTCCCGAAGTCGATGCTAACTTCCCGTTTAAATTTGAATGGGATCCTCCCTTCACTTTTAGAATTAGCACTAGGCTAGTGATGTTTTAAAAACGAAGCATGTTTTGTATTTAAATATACAGTGCAGTAGCTGTAATTCTTATTGTCGTGCGTTTAGTTTTACAGCTTAAAGGATGCTTAAGGACACCAGAATAACATACGCTACACACTTGCTAGTTGCTAATGCTTCGATTATAACGCAGATGTTTGAAGGGCAATAATCGGCCTATTATAATCCGCAGCCCATTTATCGATCGGGCCCTAGTTTATATTGTCTGTGTGTGCTTTGAGTTACATATTGTATTGTTGTGGTTCCTCCTCCCCAAGAGAGTCATCTGTCATCTCCATGGTTGTCGTTAACTGTACAAGCCGCTGCAGTTCTTGTTCTTTTAGTGGTCCATCCCGGAGGATGGGACTCCTCCAGGGACTGCCGTGTGCCAGCTGCGCCCATAATGAATGGGCCGGGCTCAGGATGGGTTTCCATGGCGGGGATGCTGGCACGCGTTTGTTCTGCCATCCCGCTTCACCACCCCCCGCTCGTGTTTGCATGTTTTTTTTTCACTCGCACGCAATCTGAATGTGAATTTGCCTTTCACTCTATTGTATCCTTACGGGTTTCTGTATCTGTCCAATGTTCTTCTGATATTCAAATGGGAAAAAAAAGACTGTTGTGTAAGAAGTAAGAACCGTTTGCGCAACACTACTTCCAGATTAACTGTTGCTTCAAAATGGCACAAAGAGCCACACTGAAAAGAACAAAATTGGAATTGCAATGCAAGGTTAGTCGTAATCTGATTACAAAATTTACAATTTTTTAAATTAAAACTTTACATTTTCAAAAAAATGTTATTTATTAACTCAAAAAATCCATTATTTCCAATATGAGTCACTATTTTTGAAAACAAAGTTTGAGTAATATTGCAAGAAAGTCGTATTTTGGAGAAAAAAAATAGTGTATTTTAGAGGAATACATTTTTCAGAAAATGTCTTCCTTAGAAAGTTTAATATTTTCAAGATTAATGTAGTATAGACGGATGCATTGCGAGAGTACAGTAATAGTTTTGAGAAGTCGTATATAGTAGCGGAAAAGGTGCATTTTTTTATTTTGTGTTGTATTGGAGAAAAAAAACTTGTAACGTTGTATAATAATAAATTGTATAATTTCAAGATTAAAATAGTAACTTTGTAGAATATTAAACTGTATGTTTTGTAAGGTTAAAATCTTATTGCAAGAGTAGCAGTATAACTTTATATTTTTAAAGTTGTAATATTAAGAGAATGTATTTTTTTCAGACAAGTCATATATTTTGAGACTCAAATCATAATAAAAGTCTAATATTTATAAAATATTTGTTGAGATGGTCATATTGCAAAAGTGCTGGGGGTTTTATTCCCAGGAAGAAAAAAAAATCAATATTTAAGGCCCTTTAAACTTTTAAGATTAATAGTACAATATTACGAGGATGTCGTCACGTGCTGTATTTTGGGAGAACAAAGTTGTTTATTTCCATTCAATACGGCACTAGGTGCGTTTCCATAACCCTTTTTTGCAAAAATAAAAGCGATATTGTACTATTTCGATAAAGTACAATTTCGAATTGTCGGTGTTTCCATTGAAGAAAGTTTCGCTTCTGAGGCGCATTTCTCGGAATATCTCGTCTCGCGAGACCTCTGTAGAAGGTGTTCTGTAGGAGGTGCTCATGATGTTTACGGTAGACGGACGCCCGGTGTAGTTATATTACTTTAAAAAAAAAAAAAAAAAAAAACACTCACCCCTCATCGGGCGGTTTCGGGCATTTAGTGTTGGTGTTGTGTGTCGGCAAGCAGTTCCGACACGAAAGCGAGTGGCCGCGTTACTTCCTACTTCCTGTAATCCTAAAATGTTGTTGTTCCCAGGCAGAGGCTGGGTCAAAGGCGGATTACAAATTTGTTAAAAGTTTGATGTTTTCTGGCGTCCTCCCTGCTAAATTAACCACATGGCAGGACAGGATTTCAAGCTCTCCTCTCCTTCTCGAAAGAGACTCGCTCGATTACACCGCTCTCTCTTTTGCGCTCATGACGTGCAGTACGTAGCCGATACAAATCACTTCATCATGTAAAACTAAAATACAAAACCGAAATTAATAATTCTAAAAACAAATAGTAATTGCAAGTTTAATAAAAATACACGTAAACAACGTGTTACAGTCCTTTCCTCCGTGACCGGGCGGGTGTCACATGACTACTAATGCGCAAAAAGTGTTTCCATTACACTTTTGCGAAATACTTCTTTTTCGATATGTCTCAAAAACCACCTCATGAGAGCGCAAAAACTTTTTTGCGATATTTGAGTTTTTTCGCAAATCTGGTGTTTCCATTACCAGCTTACTTTTGCGAAACATACCTTTTGCGCAAAACTGAGGGTAATGGAAACGCACTTAATATCTTGCACTCCAGGGCCTCCTTTTAGGCCCGTGGACCCTCACAGTCCACTTAATGAAAGTCTCCTTCGAGACCTCGGACCCCCTTCCCTTTTAATGGTCTGTTCTCTCCAGAGTAAGCACTGTACGTTATGTCATCCCTTTCGAGATGTGAATAGCGCCGCTGACCCCTGAGCTCTTGTCCCTAGATGACGATCTATATTTAACCCAAGTGCCCCTCTCGCGTCCAGTCGTGTGTAAGTATGCATGCAGACATAAGTTTACGACATATAATATTCATGACCTGTGGGCACGGAGAAAATGCTTGCTCGCCGCCATGTGTCGTGACTTGGAGCGTGTCGTCCACAAAGGAAATTTAACACGAGCATTTGTTGGAAGTCGTGCTGGTGCTTTGTTTTGATTCAGTCGAAGGGAAAGTGGAAAGATGTGTGCAGGAAAGGACAATGAAGCCAAAAGAACAGAGTGTAACTGGCTTCTCTTCCCCCTCGTCTGACTTTTAAAGCATTCTGTTGAATACTTGAGCACAATTCTTTCTTCTTGTGAAATTACATCTTTGGAGGACCTAATTTATAGTTTTGTTGTGAGAACAGGGCCAGAGCGGTTCAATCTTCCATCTGGTCACATTTACCTTTTTGCAGAATAAAAGCATCTGAATTCAATCTGAACAAGGACATGGTCTGCTCAGCAACTACTTCCTTAAACGCGACATACTGATTTCCTGCTTTATTACACAATTTGAAACAATCGGCTTTTACGAGTTGTTACAGTATGCAGGCAAGTCTTATTTTAGAATTGCACACCTTTAAGTGTAGTACTACATAAGGCTTGGCAATTAAATGAAACTTGATCGTAGTGGTGGGCGATATGACGATATTAGATTGTTAAGAACTTTAATGTGTTGACGATCTCATAAAGCTGACAGATCGGTAAGTTCATCTGTGGCACATTCTATACAGTTCAACTTTATGCAGACTCAAGCTTGGTTTATGCTTGATGCATCCGTGTTTTTTTTTTTTTTTTTCCCCTCCCGCCACTTACTCACTCACACAAACACTCACACAAACACTCGCACAAACTTACATGGTCTTCCGGCACCGAAGGCAAGTGACGGTTCCACTCCTCCACCTGGAGCCCGAAGCATCCGTGAGGACCTCACGACTCCACAAAGCAAATGACGTTCGAACGAGATGCCGAGGGCGCACGTTGCCACGGATGAGTCGGACCGCTCGCTGGAGCTCTGACTGCCCGGCCGTGATGGCCCGGAGGCGGCCGGGCGGCTCGGTTTGCAGGAAGTTAAAGTTCAAACTTGACTTTCTTCTTCTACTTTTTTTCTTATTTATATGTGTGTATTGCCATGCATGCATTGCACAACACTGCCCCCTAGAGTAACAGATATTAACAATTTTAATATTATTATTGTCTTGTTACTTATTTTCTGGGTGTTCTTTAAAATATTTAAAATTTAAATTTTTGTTGAATAAATGCGTTTAGAAATTATCGTGATTATTTTTCTCATCATCACCCATCCCTATTATGATGTTATAATGGTGGATAACTGGAGTTCTTTTTCTGTTATAAAAAAAAAAAACGCTGACATTTTGTTGGATGTATCTTGTGTGAAAGAACCTGTATTCCCCCCCCCCTCCCCTGCAGTGATTGATGAGATTGAATGGGATTAGGATTGAGGCTGCCTACTTTTAACAAGCGCTAATTGACTCATTGGCAGCCTCCTAGATCCGCTGAACTGGCGAGCAGGGCCATCGAGGAGTGAGCATCTGTACCGGTTGCCATTAGTTCAGGCCTATCCGGCCGACTGTGCTGTGCAACCCCCCGTGTAAACAAACACAATCCATTTGTTGGCTCTCTGCACAATTGCACATTGTCGAGTGAGCAGGGAGATATTCTTCTGCTGGCTTCCGACTTCAACAGTTTCACCTAAAAGGTGTCCAGACTTGGTGTGATAAATACACTCATTTATTACTTATAATTGTGTAAAAAAAAAAAAAAAGGGAAGAGAACCTAGAAAACATAATCACATGGGGTTGTGATTATTTTATGAAATCATTAAACCCTAATCCTAACAGATCCTTCCTATTTTTTATTTATTTTTTTCTGTGTTTTACAGCTCGTGGCAGTGAGTGACCAACTTCCTGTCAACCCAGTAGGACCGGTTGTCGTTACCCCGCTGCAGTCGGTCACTATGGAACAATAGCAGAAGGGATCTCCTCTCTGTTCATAGAAACTCCTGTACCCCCAACCCCCCAGGTGGGCGGCGGCCTTGTAATCCTGCAAAAGTGTAGCGCCGGCATACGCTCTTTTGTTTTGTCATGGCGACTGCCGTTCATGCTGTAGAGTCACTTAGACGGTGACGGTGGAGCTCGCTGAAGGCAGGAAGACGTCAGTCGGTCCTGCGGAAGGAAATGGAGTTCAGCAGGGGGTGACCAGCACATCATGTGGCACCGGCATCACCCACTCTCGCCACTCACAAATTGGAACAAAAGTTCATT
The DNA here is from genome assembly GCF_051991245.1 of Festucalex cinctus. Taxonomy (NCBI): domain Eukaryota; kingdom Metazoa; phylum Chordata; class Actinopteri; order Syngnathiformes; family Syngnathidae; genus Festucalex; species Festucalex cinctus. The sequence continues at coordinate 14,542,229 of NC_135417.1, forward strand.
TTTGAAATATTTGGAACATATTTAACCCGCAACAAGGAATGCAGTGAACAATGGCGGAATGATTATTATTTTTTTCCCCCTTCTTTGGAATATCTTTGCTATTAGTCTGGTTGGTGGTCTCCCAGAGAGAGAGCCCACCGAAAGTGCCTTCTACTTTTCATTACAATATTTTTCTACGCTTTGACTTTATATCAGGATATATTTGAACTTGACCAACAAGTAGCTGACAATCCTCCACTAACTTCTCCAAACTACCCCTCGAACACCCGATAGGCCGCAGACTTTTTGTGCCCGTCGCCCCCACCATGGTCGCGCTGCAGTCCAAATGGCGTTACCTGTTCATGTTTCTGGGCATCCAGCTGGTGGTCATGGCGCTGCTCTCCCGGGAGGGCTACCAGAAGAGGGTCACCTACTTCATCCGCATCTTCCGCAAGTCGGACAGCAGCGCCGCGCCGCCTCGCAACCACACGGCCGCCGATGTTCCCCTAGGCAACGTGTACGCTAACCTCTCCCAGCTGTCCAAGGCGCAGAACAATGGAGAGGTCTACTACTGTCCCAAGACGTCGCCTCTCTTAGGTGAGTGGCCAACATTTTCTGTTCTGTTTTGACTCAAACTGCCGCATATTGGACACCACCCACTGTTGTTTTCATGTTTGTTTTTCAACTCAACTTCAAAGCACTTCTAGATGAAGAAGGAGCAACGCAATAGGGCTGCACGATTTGGGGGAAAAAAACCTAATTGCAATTTTTCAGACCAATATTGCGATTGCGGTTTTTGTATTTTACACATTAAAATGCATGAAAACAATACAATTGAGTCATTTTAGTTTCAGACAAGTAATTTGATCAATATTTTAACAATGCAATACTATAATGTCACAATTTGATTAAAAGTACGAGGCGGAGACGTCCTCTTCTGGTGAATATGCTAAGGGGGGAGCTTTGACCTACATACTGCTTCTAAACCAAATAATTTGTCAATAAAAATAATAAATTGAGGCTCAGCCTATGGTGAGATTATAATATAGTTACCGTTACATATCCAGAATAATAACACAGAATGGAAGATAACATCCCAATTATTTTATTTTTTGATAGCATCATTAAATTCAAACAAGACAAAGAGAACCATTAATAACTGAATGTAAACAATCTTCAGGTATCAAGTGTCAGCATTTAAACAGGTAAACATTTAACACTATTATACACTTATCAAGTAAACAAACCTTTAAAGCCCAATATTCTTGACAAAACTCTTATATTAACAGATCAAAACTTTGACGTCTGTCCATTGTGTGCAAGAGGCTTTTGAAGCCTTCCCCTGACAGAATTTAGGGCAATAATTTCCTTGACAATTTGATGGGTTATAGCCCTTGTAATGTGTGCTGTCTTTGCCTATGTAAACTTTTTTTTTTCTTAAGGTGTGACTAACGTGAATGCTGCTGTTAGCGATGTTTGCATAGCATGGCCGCTAGTTGTTGCCTCCCTATTTGTTTTTTTTTTGTTTTTTTTTAACGTGAATGCTGCTGTTAGCGATGTTTGCATAGCATGGCCGCTAGTTGTTGCCTCCCTATTTGTTTTTTTTTTTGTTTTTTTTTTTTTTTTTTTTTTAAACCCTGCTTGGCACTGTGGCAGGCTTCATACTGAAGTCGGTGGTGGGTCTTTTAAGTGTTGATTTAAGTTGGTCGTGTTGCCTCTAGATGTGGCGACTAGCTTGATAGCACAATTTGTATCTGGCGCTTTTCCTTTGGTCCACGTCATTTTTGTCAAATCCGAAATATGTCCAAATTACAGATGTACCGCCCTTCTTTGGCACAAGTTGCTCTCTCTCTCTCTCTCCCCCCTCCGCTGTAGCGGCAGAAGTCCCTTCTTCAATTAAATCCACTTTGGTACACGGCAGTCACAGCAAGCCTCGAGGTGCACTCGTTATGGTTGCGCTGAACAGAATGAAGGCACCAGAGCGCCAAAAAAAAAAGGCACCGGCGTGCAGACTAACTTGTATGAGCCAACAACGCTGATTGGCCAGCGCCATTAAGACTCGCGCATCGGCAATTGTGGTTAGCTAATACAGCTATCACTCAAATACCAAAGGGGGAAAAAAAAGTAGAACTATCGAAAACCGCACTATTTTGCGATTAAGTTATTGCGCTTGGGCAAACCTCAATGTCGGTTAGATTTAGATTAATCGTGCAGACCTAGATGCAACCTATTTAAAGGAATCCTTTCCAGGCTCTGCCTCAATGAAGTGATGTTCCTTCCCCAAGCTGTTGACATTAACGCAAATGACTTACTTTGGTAGCAAGTGTTTTTGCATCTTAAAATTCTGATCATAATAGAATGACAAAAAAGGGTCACCAAATTTAGTACACTTTTTTTTTTTACCCCCTCTCTCCCCTCTTCCTAAAAATAAATAAATAAAATAAAATAAAATAAAAAAATCCTAATCATCACAAGCTGAATGAGTGTGGTTCCCTAGTCTGGCGCAAGATTAGCTTGTTGCCAAATTTTGTACCTAGGCTATTTGTATTTTTTTGTTTTTGTTTTTAAACATCTTAAAATTCTGATTTCATCTAGTTTGTTAAGTGGGGTTACTTAATCTATCAAAAAGTTAGTGCAAGAACATGAGGTTACCTCGGCTAGCAAAGTTAGTGCAAGAATACCACTTAAAATTTGGTACATTGCGAAGTGGGTGTGTACCCATTAGCTCAAAACCATCATTAGTTGACTGAGGTTCCCAATGCTGACTCGTGAAAATACAATGTTATCCAATATGGTAGTTTGACAGAAAGTATTTTTCCAACTTTAAAAAAAAAATATAAAAATAAAATAAAAATCAAAATAAAAAAAAAATCCTGATCACTAGTCAACTGCATGAGGTTGCCTATGCATAGTAAGTATAACAGCATATTTTTTTTTCTACTTAGGAGATGGTCTTTTTGTTGTTGTCCCATCTAAAAATAGGGAATGAGTGGAGTGAGGTTCCTTAGGCTAGCTAAAACTTCTCATTACCAAATTTAGTACCTTTTATTTAAAAAAAATAAAATAAAATAAAAAGACGAAAAAATTTGCCACGAGCTTCCATATTAAAATGTTCATGTCAAACGATATTTTCTTTGACTCCAACTTAACAATTCAGTCAAGATGGCAGACGAGGGTTTTTAACAAAATAATTTCCTTTCACCATGAAACTGTGAAAATCAAAATTCAAAAGAAAACTTGCTTTTAACAATTTCAGGTTTCTTTTTAGTAGAAATGCGATTAAGACTGCAAGGGGAAAAACACTTGTGCTTCTTTTAAAGAGGATGTGATTCATATCTCCTTGTGTTTCATTTTCTGTGTGTTCAATGTTAAGTCCATGCCACGCACTTGTTACACACAACCTTTAACATCCTGATCCTTGTTCATGTTTGCGTTTTGCAAAATATTTTTGTACTCTGAACATGTATTTCCTTTTGTGCTGCCGGTGATGTCACACAACGCAAACTAACCTTGATTATCTGGAAGTATGCATCACGCAGGAGAAACTTCTCAGAAGCCAACGTTGGGTTGATATGAGGAATTTGGTGTGTTGGGTAGGGGGGGCCCTAATCATTCAAATTCTTGAAAGTGGTTTGACGTGTGTCAACTCGTCAGACTAGATTAGTGAGCGGGGCGAGATGTTTTTTTTGAGAGGTTTCAGAATTTAAAGCTCCTCCTTCACTGTTTACATATATATTTAGCTCAATCTGTATTCATGTCTGTCTTTATACACTATTTGTCCATGTTGATCTTTTGATCCATCCACTTAATGATTACATCTCGTTTCAGTCGGGCCGATCCACGTCAGCTTCCCGTCGGGCCTCACGCTGGCCGAGGTACTGCGCAAGAACCCGCTGGTGGAACCCGGCGGGCGGTACCGGCCGCCCAACTGCGAGGCGCGCCACCGCACGGCCGTGATCATCCCGCACCGCCACCGGGAGCACCACCTGCGCTTCCTGCTCTACTACCTGCACCCGTTCCTGCAGCGTCAGCAGCTCAACTACGCCATCTATGTCATTCACCAGGTCAGTCATCCGTTCTCGTTCTCTGTGGTGCCTGTCTTCATTTGGGTCGCACGTGAGCTGTACATTCTGTTTTTTGTTCCCCCCCCACCCCCACCTTGTGGAGGGACAATGTATGGACAAGAAATTACACTCACAAGCTAAATAAACAGATTATATCTCTGTAGCTGTACTCATTTCCTCCATCTAAAACCATCTTTCCTCTGGTGTTCCCCAGGGCTCTGTCCTCAGGCAACATTTTGTTTATCTACGTTCTTCCTTTTGGGCATAAATTCCCAAAATGCAGCAGCTGTATAATTGGCTTTAAAACATTGATAGTTTGGGTGTCGTCATCTTTTTTTATATAGCACTTTTAACCAGCCACACCTGTCACAAAGCGCTTACAGAACGTGTAATATAAAACGAAGGTGTTTATCTTATTCTTAAACTGTTTGTATTTGTTTCTCCCGTGCAGGCGGGCAACTACACCTTCAACCGGGCCAAGCTGATGAACGCCGGCTTCCGCGAGGCCATGCGCGAGGAGGACTGGGACTGTCTGTTCTTCCACGACGTCGACCTCATCCCCGAGGATGACCGCAACACATACGTGTGCGACACCAACCCCAAACACGCCGCCATTGCCATGGACAAGTTTGGTTACAAGTATGTCTCTCCCGTTCAACGCCGATGTTTTGATTCTGTTGATGGTGGTCCGTGTGTTGACATGTTTTACTCGGATCTTCGTAAATCATTTAATAGCGTGTCTCATATTAAACTTCTGCTTATGCTGCTGCTAATTGTATTGGTAGTAAATTTGCTCGAAGGATTTCAGGTGTATCAGGAAGCAGTTTGCGACAACTGGAAACAATTCATTCATAACTTGAGGTCAAATCTGGTGTGCCTCAAGGGTCCATGTTTGGCCCCAACCTTTTTATTATCCACGTTAACAGTTTGGATTCAAGACAGCAATTTCTTTATTTAGATGATGCCAAACTTTACGGCTATTTTAGTCTTTATTTTTTATTTTTTTTAATTGGTTAAATATTTGATTCTAAAAATATTAGCTACTGCCCCCCACTTACGGGTAAACATACAAAATTGGACCCAAAGGAAATATTTTTCGATAACAGAGTTGCGATTTCCTTTAAATTTTGCAGGAATATTGTTACCCTTGCTTCAATATTGTGTTTTATGTGGTGCTCGCCCTGTAGGCTTCCATATCAGATGTACTTCGGAGGAGTGTCAGCTCTCACGCCTGCCCACTACCTCAAAATCAACGGCTTTCCCAACAACTACTGGGGCTGGGGCGGCGAGGATGACGACATCGGCGTCAGGTAAGGACCCTCGGTGACGTAACAAACGTCAGCCGGATATTTTAGTAACAGGACCTCCACAAATCCGCCTCCGTCGTCAATTCACATTCCGAGCCGTGTCGCGTGCTTTCGTCTTTGCCAGAGTGTCTCTGGCGGGAATGTTCATCACACGTCCGTCCCTGAAGGTGGGCCGCTACAAGATGATCAAACACAAGCTGGACAAGGGCAACGATGTCAACCCAAAGAGGTATCACAGACACTTTTCAAAATGAGGAATTAACGTTTGTTTGAAGGCTTCTTTTTTTGTTTTCAATTGGTTTTTATTTTATTTATTTTTTTTATTAAATTTTATTTAGTTTTTGGAAATCAAATTGTTATACAGTACTGCGATTTGTTTACTTTAAATTGATGTATTTGTTTACATTTGACTTAATATTTATTTTAATTTATAGTTTTTAATTATATTTTAATATTTATACTTAATTATAATTAAATTTTTATTTGTATAAATTACATGATTTTTGCCTGTTGTTTTTTTTTTTTTTATCTAGTTTTTATCTTTGGAATTTATTTAGTTTTTGAAAATCAAATTGTTATACTGTACTACGATTTGTTTATTTTAAATTGATTTTTTTCGTTTAAGTTTTTGACTTAATATTTATTATTAAATTTATATTAATTATATTTTAACATTTATACTTAATTATAATTAACTTATTTATATAAATGTTTTTTGCCTGTTTTTTTAATTAGTTTTTTTCTATGCAATTTGGATGATTTATTTAGTTTTTGAAAATCAAATTTATACAGTACTACGATTTGTTTATTTTAAATTGATTTTTTTCGTAAAAATTTTTGGCTTATTTATTTTTAATTTAACTTATATATTATATTTTAATATTTATACTTAATTGTAATTAACTTTTTATCTATATAATTTAGATGATTTTTGCCTGTTTTTATATATGCAATTTAGATGATTTTTGTCATCTAAATCATTTTTATCACTTCATCTGGATTATGACAACTTTTCTACTGTTGTATGATATAAGTAATTTTTAATTCCTTGTTTATTGTCACTCTATAGTGGGTGTTTATTAAGGTGTTTATTAAATGAACATCTATTCAACTCATTCTTTAATTGACATTTTTTTGCTGATTTCTTATCATGTTCCATTTATTTATTTTTTAATAAAAAATGAGTTTTTACAGTAATTTTTGCGTTTGTGTGCAGGTTCAACATGCTGGCCAAGACACGTCAGACGTGGAAGCTGGACGGAATGAACACGGCCGAGTACCAAGTTCTGTCGAGGAAGTACTTGCCCCTCTACACCAACATCACCGTCAACATCGGCACCGAGGCTGGGCTGCGCCCGCTGCCCACCGCCAAGGCCGCCACTCTCAAAACTGACAAATAGACCGTCGTCACTTTTTTTTTTTTTGCCTTACTTGTCCTTTGCAGACTTGGCACGTATATATCCTGTATATTTTGAAAAATGATTATTATCAGCTTCTTGTGTGGCGTTGGACTCTGTGAGTTTATCAACAGCGCCACCATGTGCTTGCTGCTTAAACCTCCTGATGCCTTCCAATATTTTTTCAAACCTATCTTCCACTATTGATGCGCCTTCAATGACTTTTTTATTTTTATTTTTTCGTGCATGTGATGCTGCTACAGTCAAATGATACGGCCTCGTTTACACGTTTTCCAGATAATCAATACTTCACGAGCATATCAAGACACATGTTTTGTGGTAGTTTGACATTTCACTTTCGACAGTGATTCACAGTTGCGTGTGTTAAAAGGGTTGGACACAAGATGGCAGCCAAAGGTTACAGAAAATTGCTTGTTCAATTATTACAGTTGAGTGAGGAATCATTTAGAAAATATATATATATATATATATATATACATACATACATTTGTATGATCACAATTTTCATCAATATCTTGAACACAACTTTTTTTGTTTTGTTTAATGCCTACAGAGAATATGACTTGAATAAAAATAAAAAGAAGAATAATCGAAAAATTGATAGACTAAAAAGAGAAAAAGCTATATTCATTCACAACACAAAAAGTCTCTCCAATTGTTTTTTTTTTTAAACTCTGAACCCTGTTTTTTTATCTTAAAAAAAAAGAAAAAAAGACAACCTATTTTTCATCAATATGTCTAATTTTTTTTTTTTTTTTTTTTTTTAAACACCAGTTTAGTTCCCTGATGTGAATATGGGAGAAGTTCAATATTTTTCAATCAATAAAAAGTTGCATAAGAGGTAAAAAAAATTATCCATTTCTCTTGTGATACCCTTTCAACACATACAAAAGCAATCACTTAAAATTAGATCTGCGTACGAATAATTTAGTTTTATTTTTTTTTTTATTTTTTTTTTTCTTTTCTTCCTTTTGAAGAATATTTTTGAAATGTTTATTTTATTTTATTTTTTTACTTTAAAAATTGCTTCTCAGTTGGGAAAAAAAACTCATGACATGCAAAAACAAAATGTTTTAGTTTTCTGAAATGCAAAGAAAATGTATGTAAAATATTTTTGATTTTCTGCTTGGGAAAGAAAAACCTTACTTGCATCTGCCCACAACAAACAGTACATATTCGCCTTCCTTTCATGCAGTAAATGTCCCAATTAACACGTGCGCGATGCCTTTACATCCACCAAGCATACACATCAAGCATACCAAGTGTGTTTATACAAGATCATCTTAATCCACAATGTTGTAATCCGCGTCTCAGGAAGCTGCCAACCAAAGAATCTGGCCAAAACGCAGCTCAGATACCAGCTGGTATGGAAAGCTCTGTTGAGCATTTATTCCATTTCGTTCATATCCAGCGGAAGCTCCATATAATAGTACGCTCGTTGTCCTCAATAGTAAGACAATTCAATGTCCAACTAGTAAGGACAAAGACTTTACTAGTACATGAACCTGAAAATGGTTACCAACGATAACGGAAAAATGCTCAAAATACTTTCGATCATAAATCAATGGTAATTGATTGATTTTGGCCTTGGCAACCTAATAAAGCCACTGTGCACGTTAGCAGGTCAGTGCACTGTAAAAAGTGTCTTAATGCTTTTTTTTTTTTTGCTTTTTTTTTGTGCTTTTTTTTTTGGTGTGTGACGTTGCAGGTTAGTACCGGACTGGGGTACTGTTAGCTCGTTCTGCTGATGGGTGTGAGTGCGTGTGTTCAGCACTCTCGAGTGGCCTTAAATTCTGTAATAAATCAATGATTCAAACAAATTAGTTTAAACTTATGGCGTGTGATGTATCAGATTGTGTTTCGATTTGTTTTTGTCGTCCGAGGGGTGTCAAACACATCTTTAGTAATTTTATATCACATTTTGCATGAAATACAAAGCGTTCCACATAATTAAAATCCTGTCATACATTGGTTAAAAAAATGTTCATTTTGTCTTTATACAATCACATTTCTTTTTAAAGACAAAACGGGTTTGTTTACCTTGCTACTTACTAGTTTCGGCATCAACTGCCGCCTTCCTCGGAAGCTGCTTCTGAGGAACTCGTAAATGTAAACAACCACTTTTTGTCTTTTTACAAAGAGAAAGTGACTGCCAGTCATACATTATGTAACACAGAATCATTTTACAGTCAAAAACAATATACCAAAAGCAAACTTGTAGAATTAATTACTATTGTTAGACCTCACCCAAACCTGTTAGCTTGTCATCTTGGTGGACCCTCTTGTCGTGACATGGGAAGCACCATTATGCTAGATGACGTAACAACCTTTATTTTTTTTTTTTTTTAATTAAGCAGTTCGTGAGTTGTAGCTCACATTCATTTAGCTCTGCTGCTAATAGCAAAAATTGACTATTGCCTCAAAAAAGGTTTAAAAATTACACACAAATCAACCAGGCACTAGGATGCGAAAGCACCATTATGCTAGATGACGTAGCAACCTTTATTTTTTTTTTTAATTAAGCAGTTCGTGAGTTATAGGTCACATTCATTTAGCTCTGCTGCTAATAGCAAAATTGTACTATTGTCTCAAAAAAGTTTTAAAAACTACACACAAATCAACTAGGCACCAGGATGTCACAACACCAAACACTGCCTTTATTGTTTTGAACTAAGCATAAGAACAGTGAATAAGTTTTTTTAGTGAATAATGACAAACAGCAAATATGTGGTGCTTCACTGTACGGTAATTAACATTTCTTAAAGTTGACATCAGTGAATTTAATCTTGGTATCTACCGATCTAGATAGCTTGCTACCTTGGAGTTTGAAAGGTTCAACCTGTAGCATACCCATGAAACACATTGACAGGACGGTTAAAGTTCCGTACTATTACTACAAATCGAGAACTACAACTTGTATAAAAATACAGCAAGCAAAGTGGAGCCCAAACAATTTCTATTTGTAAATACAAATGATAGAACTTGGTTCACAGTCATGGGTGGTTATTAGTCCAACAAGCATGTTGGAATGCGTTCAAAAGCAATTTCCTTGTGTCCTATTACAACGGGATTACATTACGTCATGTGCTAAAGTGTGCGCATCCACTATCTTGTATTTGCTCTCCCAAGAAGGTAAACAGTCGTTTTGGCTGCACATGCAAACATACTGTAATACAGTGCTCACAAAACGTTCAGGATATTGGGCTTTAGAGGTGAAATTTCTGGATGAACATAAAATGGACGATAATCTTAGACAATTTACAACTTTATAACTTACTTTGACCTCACTTTAACGTATCGGTATGTCTTTGGTAACGAATCGGTATGTCTTTGGAAACATGAATGGATCAAACACCTGCTGTGAATTCTGCCATTCAGGTCTTTGTTAGAGAATGTCAATTTGTGCAAACATTAATGAAACATTCAAGAGTTGGAGCATTAAGTTGAGAGGTCACAACACAGCATTCAGCACTCACATAGATTTCTCTCTGTTTTACGAGAATAATAATAATAATAATAATTTTAGTTGGGGACTTTTTGGCCTCTTATTTTTGCTGTTTATTATGCTGAAACTCTTCCGGTAAAGTGCTGCCTAAAATGGTGTGGCACAATCTGGTTTTACAACTGAATGTGTGTGATTCGGAAATTCAAACACGACTGGACCGTAAACCCTTTTTTCTATTTTAGGGTGCAATTCAACTGGTGACCACTAGAGGGCAGCATACTATTTAGTTTGAAACTAAATTTGAAAGAGTAAGAACAAAAACGAAACGTTTCAGTATACTGTAGCCTAGTTGTTAATTGAAAATTATTGAATGTAATCCTGCTTTTTACGCCTACATAAAATTAACATTTTTGGGGCGTTATTGACATCATGAGGTAACAGTTTTGAAAGATGGGATTTGTTTACTGGAGACACATTGGGTTCTACAATGTACAGTATTCTTGTTTTATTCATTGCTCTTGCGCTGCTTCCAGTTGTTATGCTGTTCATGACATATTCTAGGAGCTGTTGAAGGTGACGTCATTGTACTTGATTATCTTGCCGTCGCGCATGACCACCTCCTTCTGCGCCCACGTTTCCACCTCGCCGTTCTTCTCCTCGAAGCGTCGCACCATCACCCGGCCGGTGGCGGGCAGCTGGCACGGCAGGTCTCGGGCGGCCTCCTGGAACAAGCCCATCTTCATCATGTCCTTGGTCAGGTCCAGTGCACCGCCGCGACCTGCCGCGGGGACCAGCGGTTGGATCCTCTGGGGGGAGAGCGAGCGGGGCTGTCTGGGGTTGCGATGGACGAGTTTAATGTCCGGTCGAGGGTTGCGCTCCCACCCCAGCGGCGATCCTCGCTTGTTCATGGGAGAGTGCGCTGAAAAAAAGTGAAACGATGTCATTCAGAAGTGATTTCTAATCAAATTTTTATTGCCTCTTTATGTACCTCGCCGCTCTTTGTTGAACGGTGACGCTCCTCTCCGACCCGGTGACGCCGACCGGTTCCTGATCTGCGTCGGCGGCGGAGTGAGATGTCCCAGACCTCCGGCCGCTCTCCTCATGTCGCCGATGACGCCCACTATGGTTGCCCTGAGGGCGGGGTTGCTCTCCACCATCCTGCACACGGCCTGGCAGTAGGGCTGGTCGCGCATCACCTCCCGGATCTTGGCCGGGCACACGCTCGGGGTGTGCAGCCGGACGCGGGCGCAAAGCTCGGCGATGATCTTGCCCATGGCCCACACGTCCGAGCGCTGGTCCCGCTGGCTGTGGCGCTGCAGCACCTCGGGGGCCGAGTAGGCCTCGTTGCCCATGTCCACCGCCGAGTTGAGGCCGCGCCGGAAGAACTTGGCCAGGCCCAGGTCGATGATCACGGCTCGGTTGGTGTTGTGTTCCACCTGGAGGTGGACAAACGTTTGGTGGTGCGGGTTCCAGGGCGGTGATTCTCAAATTGTGGTAGGCGAAAGTATCACTGCCTAAGTACATTTGGATTTAATTATTAACAACTGGTTGTTTTTAAACATTTAGGTATGGATGATGCATTTTTATTGAATCATTTGAGTTTTCATCCCAGGTTTTGGGGGTATTACTATAAAAATGCTCACGAACCACTGTTTTAGAGGTATGGTGAGTAATAGCATTGATATTGAACTATTTTTTTTTTCTAATTTAATGAGAAAATGTGCACATTAATGAACACGTGTGCTATTTATATTGGTCCAAACATGTAACGTGATGGTTCGTTGGTGGTTAATGGAACACTCTTCAGAAGATGAGAAAGCAGCATGTAGACGGATTTCTCCTGTACCGACGCTGTTTAGTAGTCACACATATAGCTACAGCCACAACACTTCCTGACAACTCATCAGCTGATCAACACTAACCAATCGGGAGCTAGCTAACTTTAAGTGAATGCAGGTGAATGAGAACAGCAGATTCAACATGTCAATTTAGCTACTCGTATAAAAATAATGCCAAAATATATGTGTAAATAACTCTAGAAACAAATGTATAAGTAAATCTATATTTTAAAAAATTAACTTCTGAACCTTACACATATATATTAGCTCTAACCTATTGGAATTTATCTGCAAGAGATGTCTCGTCACAGGAAAAATCTGCAAATGAGGCATTTTTTTTAAGTTGAGGTTCTATATTTTGAGAAGAAAGCTTTTCATATGCAAACGTGCTATTCGAGTCTGATGAATACCTTCAGCCTATCAGATAAAATTTTGCATGGGGAGTAATTTCCAGCTATTGTACCACTCATGGCTCTCAAACCTTTGAAAAAGATTTGGGGAAAATGACATTCAGATTTTTTATTTTTTTATTTTTGGTATTCTTTTGCTTTTGCGTTGTTTTTAAGCCTTTAGTTTTTACGTGACTACAGACTTTGATGGGCGACTTGACTGTTAATGTTTGTGGTTTTGACGTGACTTACATGAGTATAAAAGAGAAACTCAGAGAAGTAATATTCAAGTTTTTTTCATTCTCTTTCTCTTTCCACATTTACCCACCATGATGTTTTCAGGCTTGAGGTCTTGATGGACAATATCTCTCGAGTGGAGGTGCAGAAGCCCCTCACACATGCCCACGATGATTTTGCCTCGATTTGTTGGCGTCAGCTTTGGAAGAAACCAAAAAAAAAAAAAAAAAAAAGAGTCATGGAAGAGTTTCGAGCAGGAGTCAACTGCAAAACCTGCTTTTCCTCCCTTGGGCTTGAATGAATGAATATATATGTGTGGAATTAGCATGGTGTGGTCAAAAACAAAACTTGAGAGGACTAATAATTAGGCCAAGCTGTGCCGCTGGTGGGTAAAGTATGAGGGTTACATACGACCGCTATGTCCATTAATCCGGTCCACTCGACATTTAACATTCCATGTCAAAGTGTTACCGCGCTCACCTGTATTTTGGACTTTGCCGACTTAAAGATGGTGGTTTCCAGATCCTCCCCGAAGATGAACTCCAGTGGAATGATCCATTTGCCGTCTTTCAGGTTGATGTTGCCCAGCAGCTTGACGATGTTTGGGTGATTGGCTTTGCTGCGAATAAACAAAACATGACAAACAAAACCACATGATTATGATTATTGCTGGTTTGCAGTGCATGGTGTGAAATTGCTGCTTGCAATTTTCTCCATGGTCTGACAGTATGGTTGAAATTGTTACTCACTTGTATACTTCGCACTCCCTCTCCAGGTCCTTCCTGCTGATGAGGTGCTGGGGAACCTTCTTGATGGCCGCCCAGGTGTCATTGTACTTCTCCCGGTACACCTTGCCAAAGCAGCCTTCTGCCAGAGTCCCGGTGGAATACGCCATCCGGGCTAACTTTTGTAAGCGCTATGGAACCAGTATTTACAACACACACAGTTCACATCATGAAAAGGTACACCCGCATGACCTTGTAAGATCCAAAACAAGGGGATATCAAGCGAAACTGTAACCAGTGATTCGCAAAGTTCACTTTATGGACAAACATGGTCAATGTGCAGGACTGCTGGTAATTATTTGTGTACAATAAATGCAGAGTAGCAGTGGATCTAATATTGAGCCTTGAGGCACACCACGAATGTGACAGGCTTGAAGTCCTGTTGCACTGGCTGACTTCCTGTTTAATTTCTCGCATGGTTCTTGATAGGATAACCAATTTTGGATTGATTGGTGAAAAAGCTGAATCTTTCCAAGAATGCTCGAAATGCTGTTGAAACGTTGACAACATGGTTCACCCCCGAGAGGTGATGATTTAAAAAAAAAAAAAGCTACCGATACACAAATTATTTTTTTTAACTGAACTGAATGAGATTTGAAAGTGTCAGGTTCATGACCCCTATAATGTTTTTCTTTGTCTGTGTGAAAGAGGCTTATGGTTGTATCGTGTGTCTTTTTAAACAGCTTATGAATGCTTGCCAGAATGTGAATTTCCTTGTTATTTTGTTTGTGGGTGTGAGCAATTATGTAACAACGCAAATAACTTTTACTAAGCATAATAATGGCTTATAGTTGTGTAGTGTGTTATCGAGTTTACGTTTCAATCCAATGCCATCATTTCAATATAGGGCTAGTGTCACTGATATTAAGGTGGATTCATCATTACATTTTACACTTTGAATTCATTTTCAAGTGTTTAGAATTTTTGCTTTGGAGTATTAATTTGCTACAATACAACATGCCCAAAACATCCCCCGAAAGCTCTTGACTTGAATGAAATATTGAGTTTATGCAGGAGAAAAACTGAAAGCATCCTTCTTCATTACACTGGGATTGAACAATACCAACATTGGTATCGATATCCGGATCAAGTAGGCCTACCATACTTTCATTTTTGACCATTTTTCTTCTCTGAATTATCATTTAAGCAAGCTCAAAATGATACAATATGTTATGTTCTGAGGTTGGATCCCAAAAATGCAGACACAAATAAGACTTTTAACTCTTTATTCGCATAACATCGAGAGGCGTAGAACAACAACAACAACTTGACTAGACGAGAAACAACGAGAATGTATCAAGAATCAGGAGACGCTAAGCTAACTTGGGCTGTGGAGGTGCACAGGGAGACAGAAGTAACAGAAGCAATAATCTGACAAAAACACACTTCTCAGTCAGGCTTATATAGACAGAATCAATCTGATTGGCTGTGGCTAGAAATGTGGGTAACAGGACTGACATGGAATTATCTGATTGGCTGTTGACTAGATAAAGAGATTAAAGATTCCTGACATCACATAGCTTCTGACATCACATTGCGTCTTACCAGTTGAAACTAGATTCTGGTTGCATCAGTTCAAAACAGACACTTGACCACACGGTCATGACCCAAACATAACCCTTGCATGGCCCAAACATAACCCTAGTCATGGCAGTAAACATAACCCTTGCATGACCCTAGTCATGACAGTAAACATAACCCTTACCTGACCCTAGTCATGACAGTACTAAATATAACCCTTGCATGACCCTAGTCATGACACAATAAAAGTACCCTAAATTTACTTATTAATTGTTATAAAACCCAACATCCATACAAATACACTTAAATGAACCAATTTCACAGTGAAAACAAGATATATTAACGCAACAAATATTACAGGACTTTTTCTAATCCATACAGTAAAGTAGTGTTGATATAGTCGCATAGAGCTAACATGTTCTCATTTTCAATGTTTGCATATTCTCTTTGTGCAGCTCCTCTCCACTCTGCTACCGTAAAACCGGATTTACCCCTATCGTGCGACTAATGAAGCTTGATTCTAATCTTTTCTTTCAAGGAAAGGCAGGAATTGCCATCTGTCAACGTGCATATCATCAACACTAAAAGGTGAACAGCGTGTGATGAAATTAGCACAAATAAGAATTCCTGCTAGGGGAGCGTCGCCGTCATCGCCGAACACTGCCCACTCTTTCCCACCTTTTTCCAGGAATAGAAAAAAAAAAAAAATCGACCATGTATTTGACTGCAAGTCATATGAGTTAAACCTGAACGTGTGATAACACCAAACTGGTCTCTGGTCAAATTACAACGAAAACCCAGACAAACTGGAAAAACCACCAGACATAAAAGGATGCAAATAATGATTAAAATGAGCATATATCATTCATCAAAATATTTTTCTGGCTTAAAGCAAATATAGATTCGGTCTTCTTACCGTTGATACAGAGCAGAGGCGTCAGGTCTGAACACGAATTGACATAGTTAGCTTTTTTATCATACCTGCTTGGGTTCGTACCACGCCTCCTTCGAAGCGGGCGGGCCTGCCCTGGCCTGACTGACTTTCTGACACCCGTATAAAAAGTCTACTTGAGACAAAAATAAAAATAAAACTGGGGCTATGTGCCATTAAAGCGCTTAGCTTATTTGAACTCTGTAGCTAACCAAAGCAGCAGCACAAACAGAAACACCGAAACTACAGTTTCACTTGGCATAGCTCCATTCAGTCACTAATTTAATGCTCATTTATTAGCAAATGAGGGATAGCATTTATTCATGCATTTATCTATCTATTTATTTATTTATATATTTATTTATTTATTTATTTATTTATTAGAGACGGATATTCCAGGGCTGTACAGTTGTGCCAATTAGTTCACTGCAAATGATTGACACGTTGTTGGTTACACCTTCTGATGATTGGTTGTTCTTCCCCGCGGTGGCTTCCTATAAAAATCAAATTAAAGGTAAAAGATGTCAACAGAGAGCGATATTTTCTTCACAAATTACTGTTGTATACAAGACAGGTTTCACAAATATGACAAAGGAAGTTTTAAGTTGATGAAAATGGCTCCCCATGGCTTGGTTTCTGTCTGACTAATTTACCTCCACTGGAGGTCAGCAAATACCAACGTGGTGACTGTCAGTTTCATTACGTTATGTTCAAGGAAATATGTAATCAAATATATTAATATTATAAAATTTATTTATTTATTTATTTATTTATTTATTTATTTATTTATTTATGTTTGTGGGCTTAAAACATCTTTCCCGAGTGCCTCAGAAGACTCACTTGGTACATTCTTGCACCTGTAACGACTCAGTCTCCCACTACACTTATTATGGCTACTGTCAGTAACATTGTTCTTGTCAACTAATGTGAATAGTCTCTCAATTACAGTATGTAGTGTGTATAGCCTACATATTCAAGCGGGAAGATAAAGAATGCTCGAGTTTTCAACTGAGAGGCTGTTGAACATTAACAAACAAGATTGTGATAACCTTATCGCCAAACGGGACGTACCACTTTTGGAAGTAGGGGTGACCAACTTTAGTGTAGTGTCAATTTCCATTCGCGTTCAAAATATGGCGTTGCCAAATATAAGAGTTTCTATTTTAAAATTTGTATGTTTTTCTTATTAACCGGATGTTGTGTTAAATTAATCGTCGCTTGCCAGAAAAGACGTTTTTAATCGCGTGCCTTCACCCCCGCATGTTTCGCAACATGTCTGAACTTACACCTGAGTGGTGCGTTCAGGTACTTCCCTCCTAGGCGAAACTCGGGACATCACAAAATGGATTTGACGCTCCCTGGCTGAGGGAGAATATTTATGTTTTTTCTTTAGAGCATGATGTAAAGTGGAGTTTTCAGGTTTAGTTTTGATTCAGAAACACGACATTCGTCGAGTGATTCGCGGAGGACGGCGGAATGAAGATATTTTGGGCGTTATTTATCGTCGCAGCTCTGGCGACAGGTAAGAAGAAGGCCCGTGTTTTCACCTCCACTGGGTGGGCCCGCTTCCGCTTCAGACGGACATTTTTTGTCACTCATATTTTTGTCCCAATTCTATCGCTCACTCGTATTTAATTACTGTTTGGGGGTTTTCATGGTACCACAGAGCACGAGAGATAGCCTTTAAAGGAGTTGTTTGAAACTGATTTATTGCGAATTTGTTGGCTAACGCCAGTTGGACATACTTGAGTGTACAAAATGGCAGTTCGGGTACATCTAGTTAATCTTTTTTTTTTTTAAATTAATTAACTTGTTTTTTTGACCATGTGCTCATGGCGTCAGTTGAAACCTAACGACTTGTTTTACCAACACTGTGGTGTTAGTTTTTAATTTCTTTTAGATAAATATGTATTCTACCTTCTGCTAGGCTACTATTGAAATACATAAGAAATTTTAATGAACAGTCTGTCCTACCAAGTCTCTTTAAATAAATAAATAAATAAATGCATAAAGCAATTGATGGATTGTTATTCATTCCGAAACTGTTGCAATAAAAAAAAAAAGGGACAAAATTCAAAGTATGGTAGGAGTAAAAGTGTACGTAAGTGATGCTGCATTGCACTTAAATAAGCTCTAAGTGCTTGATTTTAATGGGATATATGGAAAATTAGGCTATTACTAATCACTATCACTAGTCCTTTATTTTTTTTATTTTTATTTTTAAATTGATTCTTCCATTGATGATTTGGCATGCTCATAGTCGTATATGTTGAATGTTCCAGTGTTGCTGTCTCCAGGTGACCGCGACAGGAATGACATAAAACCTTTATTTTTGTCCACTTTTAGTTTAAAGAAATCCCAAACCTTTGAGTATTCTTACAAGGAACTCCATACTGACTGAGGGTCTGTGTCCATCAACAGCAAAAGTCCATGCAGACAACACAGAAGTAGCTAAACAGATTTCCGGGCAACACAAATATGACTTTAAAATTATTAATTATAGTTTTGAGGCATTAAATTTGTGTTGACCAAATTGTAGTCAAGGTAGCCCCCCCCCCCCCCCCAAAAAAAGCCCCCCCCCCCCAGCCCTATTGGAAAATGAGCATTTTTTTTTCAAGCTGATAATTTACACAGACAGAAATATTTTTAGCAAGCACATCTTAAATTGGTATACTGAAAGGAAGTTTAAATGACAGTGCTGATACGTGAGTGCGTAAAAAAAAATGCTTCTCTTGGAATTTGGGTCCTCTCTTGTTCTCTACACACTGACTTCTTTGTCCGTTATAGTAGAAGCAATAAACCAGCCACGTAATGTATAATATGTCTCCTTGTAATGTAATTCCACTGTGTACCTTTAGGTATGAAGAGATGACATGGCAGGTGACTCATCCCTAGCTCATGGTGATACTAGCAGTGAAGAAGAAAAAATCCTTGCATAACATGGTCCTGCATATAAATTTTTAGTTGGACGGCTCCGACTTGATTCAGGTCGCATCAGGCTCGAAAACTTGCTTGTATAACTGTTTTAGTGGCAACTTGACTCACCAGTGGACCGTCTTGCAAGTTACATAGAAATTTTGACGTGAGATACACGCATATATCGTTTGTATCATTCCTTATTCGATGTCGTTTCAGAGTCGGCCATGGCCGTGTCGGTGAGCAGCCCGGTGAAGCGTTACGTGGTCATCCTGTTCCAGCCCGTCACGCTCACCTGCAACTTCCAGACCACCGCCTCGCAGCCGCCGGTGGTCACGTGGCGCTACAAGTCGTACTGCCGCGACCCGGTGCAGGCGGCGCTCAACCCCAGCAGCGCCGACAACATCCTGTCGCAGAACAACCCCAACTACGACCCCAACATCGAGTGCGCCGACAGCCAGCGCACGGTGCGCATCGTGGCCTCCAAGCAGGGCAGCGCTGTCACGCTGGGCACCGAGTACCAAGGGCGCAAGATCAGCATCATCAACAGTGAGTGCAAAAAAAAAATTTCACAAGGTGCAATGACATTCAATATGAAATTCTCCTTCTAATGAGAAGCGTGAAGCAAGAATGTTTTACATTTTCTCAGACTGTTTTGATATTAAGTTAATGTATCATTTGAATAATGACTCACTGACCTTGGATGAGCTTGGAAAATATTTTTTTAACTGTAACTTAGGAGTATTTCTCACTGGAGAATCAAATTTTCTAATTTTATTAAAAAAAATATTTGGTTTTCTTCATCGGGTTAAATTCCCAAATAAGTTATTTTTTTTGCAAAGTAGAAATCAGATGTCAGATTATCACAAATAAAAAAAGAAAGAAAGAAAGAACATCCAATTTTTACAATCTCTTTAGAAGGCAAAAAAAAACAAAAACAAAACAAAACCGGGTACTTTTAGACCAACATGTTATTTGTCTCTAATAACAATTAATTAATACATGTCTGGTAATAGCTGAAAAAAAAGTGGGAAAAACAGAATTTTCAGGGACATTTTTTTAACTTAAAAATAATATGGATTTTTTTTCCAATAATAAAAGTTAAAAATGATACGTAACAAAATTTTTCAGGAATTTTTTAACTTAAAGTAGTTTTTTTCCCCCCCTAATAAAAAAAAAAAAAAAAAAGTAACAGAGAAACATGGAAAAATTGCTTGCCATTTTATTTACAATTAGTTGGTATTTTTAATTTTGCTAAGTTTTTTTTTTTTCATACTAACAATTGTTATATATATATATATATATAATTTAATAATTATTTAATAATTATTTTAGATTGCTGTAGACTAAAGTAGGTGTTGTTAATTTCATCAATAGTTGTTTCCCAAAATAATTATGTTTGAAAAATGTTGATTATCTTTTAACATTGGAAAAAAAAAATACTATTTGATATAGCTATTTTAATTTCGAGCATAATTATTTTTCCCTGATTGATTTTTTCCCCCCCAGTGAAATGTTTGTAAGAATAGTAAAAAAAAAAAGAAGGAAAAAAAAAAGTGAAGAGGAAATAGTGGCAAAAAAATGAAAAATCAATTAATAGTTGGGGTTGTTAATGGGCAGTTAATTTGTCAAAAAATGCTCATGACTATTTCTTACATAGTAATTAGCATGACTGATATGCTTATTAGTCATTGTTTAGTTCCTAATCCAAAAAATTAACCTAAAAAAATAACAGTCACATTTTAACGAAGTGGGAAAAAAATTGTCTTGAAATTTTTATTTAGTTATTCTGTAATTATTTAAGTAAACCTGCCCCCCCCCCCAAAAAAAAACAAAAAAAAATAAATACAAAATAAATTACCTAATGAGACAGAGACATTGCTTTAAACCCTCCATTGGCATCTTGCCTTGCTTCCTCCCCACCAGACGCTGACCTGAACATTGCGCAGACAGCTTGGGGCGACAGCGGTGTCTACGTGTGCTCCGTCATCTCCTCGCAGGACCTCACGGGCAATGGCGAGGACTACACGGAGCTCATCGTCTTGGGTAAAGGCCAATCAACTGCTTCTTACTGCTGGCCTTCTCTTTCCTTTTGCTTTACCCTTACCGCACGTACACAAAATGGACAAAAAAGTATTGAGACGCATCAATTAATCAATCAGATTCGCAGTGAGCCTCCCATTAAACACGTATCGGATAAAGGAGAGGAAATATCGGAGCATTTGTCCATGCGCTGTAGTCGTGTTTTATAGCTCAGAAGCCGCGTGGGCAACCGTGGTCATCCCGGGAGTGCACACGATCCAGTAATTGTGGCTTTATCTTTCTTTCGCAGAGAGAAAGTCAAATACTTCTGACCTGCTGCCTGGCATTGACTTACTGGTTATGGAAGGTAGTACAAACGCCCTCTTAGTGTGACTGGATTGAGCGCCAGTATAATACTCAGTCAGAAGTACACGTTTTTAGTATTTCTCTACACAATGTGGTCCAACTAATTTGAGTCCATTTTAATGTGCTTTAACCCTCCTGGTAGACTCAAGAGTCATTGTGGCCCACTGTTAAAGAATACAAAATTTGTAATACAAATAACTAAAAACGAACACACCACAATATAAAATACATGCCCCTCTTCTTTTTTTTTTTCTTTTTTTTTTTTTTGAAAACTCCTTGCCACTTCTGGGATAATGCATTTAAAAGGGTAAGTTAAAAATACTTATACATATACCTTACATATATCAGGATCCCCGGCGTGTAGCTTTAAAAAGTCTTAAAATCCACAAATCTAAAAAACAAGGCCTTAATTAGCATTAAAATGTCTTTTAAAAAAAAAAAAAAACACCTCGTATTTTGTGATTGTAAATGGTCTCAAATGTCAAAATGAACATTCTTGGTACCATATCACACAATAATGACATCAGAACCAACAAAACAGGGATGTGGTTTTATCAACATGTTAAAAAAAATAAAATAATTAATGACCTCAAAGTATTTTCCAATGAAAACAAGGCCAATATAAAAAAGGAAACATGCTCATCTTCTCTTCAGTCATCTCTTTGAATCTTTCTTTAATCTTCTATTTCATATTTATTCAATTGTAGCATAACATCTGCAGCGCTTCTACTTTTCCCGCTTTGTTTTCTTCTTTGTTTGAGTTTGCCTTTCCAGCGCTGAAGTCGGGTCATACCTCGCATAAACCGGCTCAACCAGTTTATCAGCAAAGATGTTGTTTATCTCAAAATGAAAAGCAGACATTTGATAATTAGTAGCCGAGTGGTTATTGAGACAAAAAATGCTTGATTACCTCCGCTAAGCACAGCAAAGTTCGTTTTGTCAATTGGCGCCATGCTACTGTTTGTCACAACGAACACCAACCAATGCAGAGAAGCTAATTTTTCATTAAAAAAAAAAAAAAAAGAACCTTCCCCTCACTTTTCTTGTGTGTTTTTTTTGTAAGCAGAGTTCAGAAGTAAGCAATGATGTGATAATATCTTGCTCCAGTTGTCCTGCCACAGTTTTATTTTGTAACTAAAATGTCTTTTGCATGTTACTGGTGACACTGTAGAGAAATGTGTCAAAATCGTTGGGGAAAAACACGCAGCTGGAGTTGTTACTCTTAAAAAAAAAAAGTGTCATATTTACCGGGAAGTGAAACTTAGTCATGCTCAAGAAGAGTTTGTTTGTGATCATGATTTGATTAAAATAAAAACATCCATTCATTCATTACAATAGCGTGTTCAAATGTAAGTACTTGTATCTATTAAAGGCATACTTTACTTATTTAGCTATTTTTGGCAGTCAAACATTAATATTTTGCCTATAATAAATTTTAGATTTTCATTATTTTTCATGTACAATTAGTACCTTTAAAAACACATTTTGCAACTTGCTGTTGTATTTATATATGTTGTTTTTTGTTGTTGTTGTTTTTTTTTCTTGTCCAGATTGGTTGTTGGTGGTGGTGGTGGTTTTGGGTTTCCTGCTGCTGCTGCTTCTGATCGGCATCTGCTGGTGTCAGTGTTGTCCGCACACGTGCTGCTGCTACGTCAGCTGTCCCTGCTGCCCCGACCGATGCTGCTGCCCGCGGGCACGTGAGTACTCAGCAAAACTGACTTCGTTGGGGTGGTTTTTTGTGTAATTGACAAAGTGCTGGAAATCCAACCCAAACTGTCGAACATCATTGACGACGTACGGTGTCTCTGGTGCCACAGTGTACGAGGCGGGTAAGGCGGTGAAGAAAGGCATGGCCAACCAGTACGCCACCACCGTCTACGCCCCCAGTATGTACGCCCAGCCACCGTACGGCGGGCCGCTTGTTCAGCAGCAACCCGCCATGCCGCTGCTTCCTCTGCCCAACGGCGTCGGGGTACCGTCATCGCAGAACGGGTACGGACGCGAGTACGACGGCACCAGCTCTGGTAAGAACAAAATAAAATCGTTGAGTCATTTCCCATTTGTGTTTATTTGAATTGGAATTTTATTGTTTGTGTGTAGTTGGTCAAGGCTCCCAGGTGCCTCTGTTGCGCGACCAAGATGGCGGCGGTGCTGACAATAGTAAGTCAACAGAAAGACTGCGTAAATGGTGAACTGCGAATATACCAAAAATGAGAGTACTGTATTTCTGCGAATACTGGTGGGTATATTTAATATCCTCAACACATGTTGTCGCCATCCAGCTCGGAGCGGCTACCGCATCCAGGTGGACCCTGAGGGCAACGCCACGCGTGCCATTTACTACATGGAGAGAGAGCTCGCCAACCTGGATCCATCCAGACCCGCCAACTACAACCGCTGTGAGTGGTATTTGGCGTATGCACAATTACAAGGCAGATGATTGGCATATTTTTTTCATTTTTACATGACTGTATCAGTCGCGATTACTCAAAGATTGCAAAGGAAGCTCAGCCAACTGTCATTGAATAAATGCTGGGCTTTTTCCCGCCCATCTGACCCTCGGCATCTCCAGGGGTTTATGGAACAGTGGGCTGGCCCAGACAGTTAGCTACTGCTTGATGATTGGACGATCTGTCTGAGGCGTTTAAAAAAAAAAAAAAAAAAAAAAAAAAAAAAAGAGCTTCCCCTCATTTGAATGAACAGGAGCCACCACTGCTTTGAATCTTGATGTAATGTGCAATACTGTAAATGCTGAATATATCATAATTTGGGCTAAAACAATTGGCCGAATAACAGGAATAATACAATTACCAAGAAGGTTGAAGCAAAATTTATGCCACAAAGCTTCGTAAGGGATACATTTTCCACATGGACTAATATTATATTATACAACACCAAGTCTACAATCTCATTCGCTGACTCCCATGTCACTCACCAGGAGGCCCCACCTTTTAAAGGCACACACACTTAGTCACGGATATAGTGTGATGGCGACTCCCAAGTGCATAATAATAATGCAAAATCCATTTAAAAATAAAAATAAAAAATCAATTAATCATAATAAGACCGAACTGGTAACATAGTACAACATCAATCTCCCCTTTTTTTAATCACTAGGCTAATACGAAGTACGAAATAAATACCAATCACTGATTAATAAACAGTAATCAGGGAAAATTTGCTTTTGTAACACACTTTAATGCAAATTAGAATGAATCAGCTTAGTTGATTGAATAATAAATAGATTAATCGATTCTAAAAATATCTAATAGTGACAGCACTTTTACTAGGTGAGAGTAGGTTCAACGTTCACTCCTTGTGCTCTGTTCTCAGTGGACAACGTGAGCGAGGTGACTTCGCTGCACGACAGCGCCGACCCACGATCCCGCGGCGGTCGCCCGCAGCCGCCGGCCTTGTCAACCGTGTATGACGACGACGAAGGCATGAGCACGATCAGCAGCGTGTCACAACACGTGCACCGCCGCCCGGACGAGCCGCCGCGTCGGGGCTACATGGGCGACCGGGCTCGGGCCCGCTCCATGGAAAACCTGGACGACATCGGGCGCCGCTACGGCCGCGACGACTACCCGCCGCACCGGCGCCCCGGCGAGCCCCGAGGCAGGAGAGGGTGAGTAGTGCCAGTCGGTCAACAACAATGGCGGATAGCCGTGTCGTCCTCATTTTGTACCAATCTCCTTAGCTTGTTTATGCTTTTACAGCAAAATGTTTTGCATGATGTGGTACTTGAATCACCTGGCATTGTCACTTCTCCTGTGTTGTTTGTCACACCAATCTGTATATATTACTGGATAGATAGCCAATAGCCCATACACGCCCATCCAAGCCCTTGAAGCCACAGGGCAGCCATCTTACTCCTCCTATCTCGCGAGCAGATTACTGTTTAAACTACTTTGAAGACCCCCTTTTCTTTTATCCATCAGTTCCTAGACCCCGATATTAGATTTGGCAGAGGCTTTTTTTGTTGAATTACAATTGTAATTCTATAATTCATTCGCTCCCAGCCATTTTCACAGAAGCAATCCTCTTCACTCCCAGTTGTTTTACTAGATTTTGACTGATTTTGCAAGGCTCACATAAAATTGTGTTCAATTGCTATAAAAACCAAAAGAAAGATTAAAGTCTCTTCTTTTATCAGGAAAAAAAGTAAATTTCTATCTGTTTCCGTTTTGCCGCAATTAGCATTAGAATATAGTTAAGTTTCGTCATTATTCACAAATCTATAATTGTAATTGAGTTTTTTTCAACATGGCCCTGGTTGACCTCCTTTGCTCTGCTGCCACCTGCTGGCCGTTTGTGTAATAACTACCTTTTCTTTTTTTTTCAACCGTTCTTTGCAGTTGAGGCTGGGAGGGGTTTAGGGTTAAAAAAAAAACAAAAAAAAAACGTTTTTGGGAGCAAATTAGTTATTAGAAAAATATACACGTTTCCTCCTGTAAACATCATTAAGTGTTTATACATGTATTTAAAGGGGCAGGATGCAAGATTCAGAGTTTTTGCACATTTGCGACCCCTCTGGCGAAACGTGGAAAATGTCTGAAGTCCTCTTGTTTATGTTTAACAAATTTACAACATCATTAATCAGGCTGTTTCTACTAAGTATTGTTTCAAATGTTCTTTATTTCCGGTACTATCTTCTGCCAAGAGGTTTCTTGGGAGGAGTAATATGGCGGCCTCGCGGCTTCAAACGTCTAGGCCTTTCGGCTGTTCAGATCAGTGGTTTGTCTTCTTCGCTGATTCTTCTTCTACACTCTCCGTGAACGCCATATGGCAGCGCGACAGCGCCACTCCAGTCTTTGCATATATTTTACAGCCGTTAAACGTCCTAGGCGTCTTCTTTTAGACACTCGCATCTCTTGAGACGGTTCTTTCTATACAAGTTGGTTTGAGGAACGAAGCCGACTTTGCTTCCATGTAAACAGGGCCTTTGTCGTCCCCCCCTTCTTTCTGGGATTTGCTTTGTTTTTCCTGATTCCAAATAATTTGAACTACAGATGCAAAACAATAACTCAAAAATTGATTGAATCACCTCGCCCTTATTCAATTAAACGCGAGCGACCATTTTGAAAGTAACCCTTCTCCAGCTCTGACGACGAGTGGAGCAGCAGCGGCCGCGCCGGCTACGACCGAGACGACGACCGCCGACGCCGCGACTACTCCCCGGATGACTACCGAAGAGGTGCGGGCGGAGGAGGCTACGGCGCCCTCCCGGGGAGGCGCAGCCGCAGTCGCGATGACCTGATGGACCTGGAGCGGGACCGGCGACCGGGAGGCGGCGGCCGCGACAGGAGAGACGACTACGACGACAGCTTCCTGAGAGAGGCCATGGAGAGGAAGAGGTTGGGGGAGCAGCAGAGGGCTCGCAGCCGAGACCGGCTGGAGAGTGACGGGGAGCGTTCGGACCGAGGTCGGGGGCCGCCTCCCCGGGGACCCCCGCCCCTGCCTCTGAATCCGCCGTCGGGACCTGGCGCTTTGCCGCCGCCTTACAGCGACGATGAAAGCATGACGTCGTCTAAGAAAAGCAACCTGCGCAAGGTGAGGAGCAGTTCTGATTGGATGGAGCACGCTTAAAGGGTGCTCCATCCAACCCCAACACAACCCCAACAAAATTTACTCAGTAGCGCCCTCTGGAAAGTAAAAGAAAAAAAAAATCAGCCAAGATATTTTCATCAATGGACACAAAATTGGGTGAAAATGTTTATCTTAACATGACGAAACAAAAAAGTGAAACCCCAGGAAAGTTTAAAAAAAAAAAAAAAGTCTCAAGGACCTTTGTCCCAAATTGTCCGCCATTTTGTGTGAATTCCAGAGCTTCTAGTTTGACAAACTCCAACTAGGCTAAAGAATCTGTCCCAATGAGCCCCAATGAGAAGAAAGTATCCCAGATAGATTTGAGTCTCTCTCATAAAAAAAGATGTACGTTTTTGTCTAGTAAGTGTGTTTTAACGTTTTGCTTAATATTTATTTTTCTCCCCAGAATGGCGCTGTGAGCCGGGAGAGCCTGGTGGTGTGAGGCAAGCCCAACAGAAAGCACCACTACCCCCACCCCCAACAAACAAAAAAGCAAGTAAATGTACAGTTTTTATTTCACTAATTTGCTGTGCTGAATTTCTTTTTTCCCTTTTTTTTTTAAACTACTTCACTTACAAACCTTGTTTGAAATGGAATATAAATGTATGTGTGTGCATGAGTATGTAAGAGATGCACAAAGTGCTGTTGTGTAATTTTATATCAAATATTGTGGCTGCCACAAGTGCCTTCAACTGTACAAAAGTGTAGATGTTTAGATTTGCTCATGGTTTTATTTAGTAGCTATACTGTATATTCAATGAGGGATTTAGCGTGTACTTTTTAGAACACTTTTTTTTTTTTTATATGTACTTTGCTACTTTCTACATGAATTTTTATCAGTTTTAACAATTGTGTTGTACAGTTGAGTATGAAAACGTACGTCACATGATGAAAAATGTATTTGACAAATAAAGCCTCTGTCCTGCTTGGCCATCTATGCATAGTGATATTTTCAACCACTAGAGGCCGCCATCATCGTGAGCTATGCTTGGCTTTATTGTCACTTCAAAGGACATTTGCTTTTATAATATTACCAAAAAATCAAATAAAAATCCAATTTGTGTAAATATAATGTGTATTTCATTGTATTTGTTAGTATTTTTTTTTTGTACATTTTATATTGACATCAATACCTCCCTTCTCTTTCCCCTCCGAAAAAGCACAATGAAGTCAACTTAATTTTCTTATTGCAGTAACTTACCTTCACACTTCAATCACAGTTAAATTGTTACTTGAAGCCATGCATGTATGCTTAAAGTTTATTCATACTTTCAAAAATTGGGGAAATTGTTTGGCAATATCTTCATCTATGTACATGACATGTAGATTGTCATTCTTCTGCAGCTTGTAATAAAAATGTAGCATTTTGAGTTTAAAAGTGCTAGAAGGGCGTTTTGAAAGGGGCGGACCAGATGACATCACAGAGAGAAGAGAGAGAGAGAGACGGTGAAGAGGAGGACGAATCTGCCTCACATCCATCAATCTATCCCTTCTGGCTAATGAGGTAAGAGCTCTCATTTATTCTAATATGTACAATTATCTGTTTCTTTTTGGCATGTTGGTAGGCTTCAATAACTTAATGTTTAGAAGTGTTAAATAATAGTGATGCAATTTAAATACACTTTACATGTTATATTATTGTGGTGGGATTTCTACAGTAGCGTTGTGAGATTCCAGTCCAATATTTGGACAGTGGAGGGTAAAACGAGATTAGTGAAAAATCTTTTGGGAATAAAATCCAGAATTAGTCAATAATATCCTCAAAATGTCACTTTATAGAGGCCATTTCAGTTTTATAAATGTTAAAAATTAAGCAAGTTAATATTGTATATTATTATTCAAGTAAACAAAATTAATTAAATAAATATATATAATAAGAAATGTTGCTGAACAAATTGACTCATTGGAAGAAAAAAAGGAAAAAGAAATTGGGATAAAACAATCTAATTTCTGTCTTTTTTTTTTTCTTTTTTTTTTTTTAAATAAATAAACATGGACTGTTAAAGATATTGACCTGGCAGTGACACAAAGGGCAAAAGGAGAGCATAAATTAAATGTATTAAACACTAATTTCTACTATGTACGCACTTCACTAATTTAACAGGAGTTGCAAAAATTTACCGCATTTTGGGCCAAAGTTTGTGAAGCAAAATGATGAAGCATTGAGAAAAAAAAAATTATAGCAGTTGGTTAAATGTGCACAGCAGACGTAATCAAAAGCATTATACAGTAGTCATAGTCAGCTCTCAGTCGGTTGACCACCATGCACTTGTGGAAAACATCCTTCCACATTTGAAAGATCAAACTTTTTTTTTTTTTTTTTTCTTTTTTGTAAATGTGACATTCTTCTTGTTTTCTTCCAACATTTTTCTCCTGTCAACTGGCGCCTATCCATACATAGCTCTGGTCCGGTCAAGTGTCCAGAGGCACAATGGTTCCATTCTTGCTGTTTAGTTGTGTCCTGTAAGCTCCACAGTACTCTGTAACAACATGGCCGCAGGAAAGTTTGTACTCTAAACGTACACTTTTAAATTGAAATGGTGATCTGAAACATAGAACTTTATTTTAAAGAAGTACATAATAACATGAGGGTTGTTGTATTATTTATCCCTTTTGGGCCCAAAGGCTACATGCTAAATCGCTTATGGTAATCAAGAGGTGAGTGGCAGAAAGAGAGAATGGGAATTGTTTGGCTGGTGTTCTCTGCGTCCATTTTACGGTGTAATGCCGTGTCAGGCAGGCTTGAGTCCCAGAAAGAACAAAGGCTGCTATAGTGTGTTTAGTCCGGTTTTGGAGGTCCTAGCGCCCCCCTTGGGAATTACTGATATGAAGGTTGATTCATTTGAAATTGACCTTGTGGAATGTGGTAGTAATGCAGTGTTTTATGATGAAGGAATCATAGTATGAAAGTTGTAACCCCCCAAAACATTGGAAATATCAGGAAAGAGGAATTTACGCAGTTTGTCACCTCTAGTGGAAGTTAGGCTAACTGTTAGCTTATTAAGAATTAAGTAGTGAATAGGAAGTAGTGAATAGATTTAAGATTTAAGCTAACATTTGAGCAAATCATTATTCTATAGTTTAGAATAATGTTTGTGAGACATCCTTGCTGACTTTGACACTTAAGGATGGAAAATGATCAACCCAAGTACTGGTTTGTGTACTCCACTTAAGATTCGTTTAGCTAATAGCATAGTTGCCAAAGTTGCTAAAAGTAGGCTCAGTAGCCTCAGTTCAACCTTTTGTGGAC
Organism: Festucalex cinctus; assembly: GCF_051991245.1. Taxonomy (NCBI): domain Eukaryota; kingdom Metazoa; phylum Chordata; class Actinopteri; order Syngnathiformes; family Syngnathidae; genus Festucalex; species Festucalex cinctus. The sequence continues at coordinate 14,572,286 of NC_135417.1, forward strand.
TACTATGACATGGATGACTGAAAAGATACACAGACATTTCAAAACAAGCAAATTGGTGATTAAAAAAACAAAAGAAAAAAAACTGGTATTGTTTGTTGTAAATTAACATATTGTACCTTAAGTACAGTTCATTTGTCTGTAGCTTGTATTTCTATTTCATCATTTACAATAAGGCTTGTTATTTTTAAATGTAAGTTTACTTTATTTTTACAACAGCAATGAAATGTTTCCTCGGCTTCTTCCACTAGATCTCTCGAGCAATTAATCATGTAGCCAAAGATGTGACTTGGTGTAGGTATTAACAAGACGACGTAGCGTAGCGTGGCGTTACATTCAAATGGTAAGGAACAGTGTGTTCCTTTGTGGCCAATGTCAGTGGCTCGGGGCGAACAATGCTGCCACAATGAAGGAATAATTGTCACACAGTAAGAGGGGGGCCGGGGCAAGGGTCTTGGTGGCGGGGGTGCGGATGTCGTCGGTGGGCTGGGGGGCGGGGCTGTGGCGGGCCGCCTTGGGGCTTGGTACAGAGAGTGGCGACTGGTTTCTTCACGTGACGGGGAAAGGATCGGTGTGTGTATACATATATATATATATATATATATATATATATATATATATATATATATATATATATATATATATATATATAAAATGAGGAAGACCTTTTGAAGTCAGTCGGAAATTCTTCCCTCTGTTCCTGGGACGTCTGGATGCTTGGCGCCATTTTTGTTTGTATTTATCCGTGTGTGTCAAAGCGGGTACCGTTCAGTTGGCCCCCTTTGGTTCAGAGCGGAAGGCAACGCTCCCAAACGGCCGCAGAGGCCCGTGGATCGCCATCTGCCCACTGGCAGCTAGATCCTTGTTATGTTCTCTCCTGCCAAATGCAGCTCAGATGCTCTTGTCTGTATGTTCACTTTTTACGAAAACACACCGGAGCTGTGTTCAAAATCACTCCCGACAGTGCTCCTTATGTTAGCGCTTCTCAAACGTTTTACACCAAGTTCCACCTTAAAAACGCGACACGACAATACTGTAATAGTAGACTAAATGTGAATCGAAAACGCATTCACATTCTTTTGTTCGTGTATGTTATAAACAAGCTCTTTCTGTATGCGTTGAGACCGTTTGTGTTCAAATACACGTTTTAACAGTTTATAACTACATAGATATGGGTGCGATAGTTCCGTTAGCCCATCTTTCCTATTATGCGGTAGCATTAAAGGCACGGTCTTCTGTTTTCACTCAGGAAAATGCACTATATAAATACAGGATTTATACCCATGAACTCCTTCTCAATCTACACCTCTGGGCTTCTGTTAATGTGTGGTGCTGATTTTTTTCCCCCCCTAAACCCCCACCCCCACAGCCTGGATTTTGCCATTTTGTGTTTGTTTTGCCAACAGCGGGACGTTTCTGTGGACAGACAGTTGTTTACCCCTCCAGCCAATCAGAGCGGTGGCTGGCGGGGGGCGTGTCGCAGACGGGGCTGGGCGATTTTTGTCGGTTGCATATCGTCACTCCCGCAGCAACTTGACAGCATGCACGGATTTTATTTGATCTTTTTCACCCACTCACTCACACATGTAAGCTTGTGTGAGGGGAGTAAGAAAAAAAAAATCCGAGCGTGTTGCCGCGGGAGTGACGTCATGCAGCCGACAAATTCACCCGGCCCCGTCTGCGACACGCCCCCCGCCACCACCCGCTCTGCGATTGGCTGGAGGGGTAAAAAAACAACTGTCTGTCTACAGAAATGTCCCGCTGTTGACAAAACAAACACAAAATGGCAAAATACAGGCTGGGGGTGGGGGTTTGGGGGAAAAAATCACCACCACACATTAACAGAAGCCCAGAGGTGTAGATTGAGAAGGAGTTCATGGGTATACATCCTGTATTTATATAGTGCATTTTCCAGAGTGAAAACGGAAGACCATGACTTTTAAGATAGGGGGCATTAGTAAGGCAGTTACGTGCTTCGGTATTACATAGTTTTATTTGTATGTTTTATGATCAATATTTATTACGGAAGGTTCACCAGCTGAGGTTGTTGATATTCCAAACACATTAATCAATTCTCATCACTATTTTGTAAGGCCATATAAATCTAAACATTACTCACTCAGTAAGTACATGATTTGTCACAATATTGATATTTTGTCCCACCTGTAGAGTCCCCTGTTGATGCTTTAACTCTCAGCTAACTGCACCATCGCTCAGATACGATAAAAAAAACATTGCGGTTTTGATATTTTTGTCCCACCCATATAGTGCAAAATTGACGTTTTCATTCAACAAGCACTGTTATTCAAGGTCAAATTTAACCATAAAGTAAAATTACTCACCTTATCTACATAACCGGGTAGCCGCTTTCACTGTGGCACCTCAAGTGATTGGACACTGGCACCACTCAGTGTTTATGTGTGTGTGGGAGAGTCGTCATGCTTGAAGACCATCTGCTGCTCTCAGTGTTATTTATTTATTTATTTATTTTTGGTCTGAATGGGTATGCGAGGGGCTCTTAGCTTGCGTCACGGCTCGGCAGAAAAGTGCACGCTGTTGCAGGGAGAAAAAAAAAAATCCTCTAGTTATCCCGTGGCACACAATGGCAGTCCAGTGTTTGTGCCCACAAGTTCTTCATTCTCTCGCACCCTCCGCAAAGCTCCTTTCAAGCGCACTGGCAGGAGGTAGTCACAGTGAAAATGTTCTTCTTGGCACAAGAACAATTCCGTATGTTGAAGTATAATTTATGAGCCCGTTTGTTTCGTACAGAGACCCTGAAAATTTGCCGCTTCTAAGTGGTAGCAAAAGGATTGTCATTTATACACCTTTGCCTTTTACACATAAACCAAAGATGCCAATCAGTTCATTAAAAAAAATAATAATGGATTGATTCTTGTGCTATATATCAATGTACCCTCAAAAGCAACACCTTTCACTACCATACAAAAGCTTGATTCTTAAATTCACAGAATGTTAAAACAGCAACGTTAGCAATACTAAGCTAGCATTAGCACTGTAAACAAGCTGACAGTAGCCATATTGCTATGTTGGTAGCATGTTGCTGGTGTCTGGTACAATCCACCAAAAAAATTAACTACTGTCACATCATACTGACAGTTATAACAAATGTGACAAAAAATGATCATTATTTTTATTTTTAACAGCATCAAAATGAAATAGGAGGACAAAGTCCATCCAGCAGTTTGTTGGCAGTACTATCAGAGCCAGGAGTCGGATGGGGGGGGTCACTCACTTATCCAGCCCTGTTGAAAGCAATTGCCGCTAGTATCCAAACTCCCGCTTCGCACCAGCTTCATTGTGTTGAGCAGTCTGGACAATGGCGAGCACAAAAGCCACGGAGGAAGATGAAGAGGAAGGTCACATTTCTGCGCAACCCACGCCGCCGAGTGTGTCAGCGTGTCTTATGCTAACATGCGTGTAGCGTGGGTGGGACGCGGCATGCCGAATGGTAATAGACCCGGCACTTAGCATTCCCGTCTTCAATAGTTTTCCGGATGTTATGTGCTAGATTTATGAACCACACACTCCAGGTTTTTTCATCCAGTTATTTTTAACGGTGGGCGGATTGAACCGAATGTCAATAATATTGATGCCAACAAAAGAACTCTACTAAATACAAAGAAAAAAAAATCAAATAAAATGTTTAATTTTCAACTGTACTTTCGAAAAAGACTGGGGAGAATACTTCAAAGTCCTCCTCAATTCCACAGGTGCCTTCCCATGAGGAAGCAGAGTATGGGATCTCTGAGGCGGGCGCTACTAACTCTGGGGTTGAGGGTCACCAAGGTGGTTAAGAAAATGCTTGTTGGGTGGATGAGATTCGGCCGGAGTTCCTAAGACTCTGGATATTGTGGGACTGTCCTGGTTGGCATGCCTCTGCAACACCGCGTGGATATCAGGGACAGTGCCTCTGGATTGGCAGACTGGGGTGGGGTGGGGTGGGGTGGGGTGGGTGCCAGGAGGTGTGTAGTCCAACTACACCGGGGATTACACTCCTCAGCCTCCCGGGTAAGATCTGTTCCGGGTTGCCGGAGAGGAGGTTCCGCCGGAAGTGTAAACTGAGATTCAGTGGGGTTTTCGTCTTGGAAGAGTGACCAGATCTACACCCTTGGCAAGGGTCCTCAAGTGTGCATGGGAGTTCGACTAACCAGTCTACATGTGCTTTGTGGACTTGGAGAAGACGTTCGATTGTGTCCCCCGAGGATCTTTTGGGGTTGTGCAGGGAGTACGGGGTACCAGACACCCTAGTATGGGCTGTATGCCTTCACGACCGGTGCCAGAGTTTGGTCCGCATTGTCAGTAGGTTGGATACATTTCCAGTGAGGTTGGGCTCTGCTAAGGCTCCCCTTTTGGCATCTGTTCATAACCTTGATGGATAGAATTTCGAGGTGCCATCAAGGCATTCAAGGTGTTTGAGGGTGTCTGGTTTGGTGACCACAGTATTACATTTATTATGTATCCTATATCTTGAAAATAGTATGGGAATAGTCCGCCTCTGTTTTGTTTAATATTTCCATGTTACTATTTTCACCAGACAAGTGTCTTTTGTTTCATGCATATGCATACTGGGCAGAACCTCTGACTGTGTCCCGCCTCCAAACATTCCTCGACATAGATTTGCATCAAAAATTAATACTTGCTATGCTTTTGTTTTGTTTTGCCGTTTCAATGAATACGAAGTCTTTTCTATGCCCCGACGTGACAGCAGTGAGGCAAACATTTACCAGGCTAACTTTATTCACAAACAAAAAACAAAAAAAGCTTCATTCCACCCTCCGGCTCTCTCACTGACTTTTGTTCTTCTGCCCTTCAGAATTCTAACATCTCCGAGTGGCCGAGCCTGGACGAGGAAGCCAAACAAGAGGCCGGTGAGGGAGGGAGCAGGAGCCTGGTGCTGAGGCTGGTATGAGGCAAGTGGTTTGTACGAGGAAAGCGTATGCTCTCGTTTGTCCATCCCTCAATGAGGCCATTGTGCAGGCTGACGATGGGGGTGGGGGGGTCACCGCCTCTCGGCCTGGACTCACTCGGCCGGCTCTCTGCCTTTTGTCCTGGTGCAGATGGCGGAGCTTGACGCAACATTAGGATTGTGTGGGTCCGGACATCTCAGGGTGATGTTGCACTAGCACGCTTTACTGTAAACTCATATTTATCATGGGGGATGCATTCCAGACTCAGTCAAATTGATCTATCAAATAAATGAATATACCTTAGCAGCGCACGTTCTCACTGGCTTGCAGTTCTCTAAATAATAAGTAAGCGGCATTGCGTGCTAGTTTCTAGCTGCTTATTTTTCGCTCCCAGTTTCAAGTTTACAGTAAAGCTGATAAATAAAACTCAAAAGAATTAAGCATTCTATGTTGTATTTAAGCATTAAACTGTTCAGTCAAGCCACAGAATTTTATCCTACAAAAGCTGGCTTAATGCTAACATATAATGTGAAATGCTTCTATCATGCTAATAGAAATTAGCATTCATAACTGCAACTTTGAAGGAGACAGAGTTTATAACAGTACTTACAGGCACACTGTATATATTCCCCCCACTCTATGCCAATGACGACTATTGCTAGCTTAGTTCGGGGCCTTTGTTTTGATCTTCCAAAAGACCTCATTACTGTCTGGAATGTTGTCATGGTACCACACTAACTGAGCAGTGGACAGTCTTTGTTGCATGCGCATCTACATGCCCACTGTATGGTGCATATTTTTGAAATCAAATGATATTTTATATACTGTACTATATATAGTTCATTAAATAGTCCACTAAAACTTGCCATATAGCACAGTGTTTACGGAGTAGGACCTCCAGTACGTGTGAAAGCGAGCCACATGGCTCACTCCGTCATTTAGTTTTTAGCAACAGCTAATATGGCTTGTGCCATGTTGAGCTGCGTTCAACACGGCTCAACATTGCAAAATCCACTGTCAGGCCTGCCATCTGCACACACCGGCTGCAACCGAGTGACGCATAAATCCTCCTTCCTTGCCGGCTGCACTCACTTTTTACAATACGGGACTATATTTTACACAGCGATGTAGTAACGTTTGTTATATGGTGAGTCACCGGTTCGCTGTCCGTGGAGCACAGACGGCGTCAGTGATCCACACAAAGCTGATGTGATGCGTCGACAGTGAGAGGCTTTCATTGGATGAGCTTACGCCATGATGATGAGCGACTCCACTGATGCTAGGATTTTTCCCTGTTTGACATTACAAACTCACTCACTATCGCCACTGAGTATGATGTCATGTTGTGTGTGAAGCTCGATCAAAGTTTGAAAATAAAAAAATCTGCCGGCAAGTGACACCGGTTTTAACAGGTTGCTGCAGAATTTGGTGGCCCAAATGAGCACCAGTTTAGACGGAGGCCATCTAATGTTGGCAGAGCATGGCGTCAAAGTTTGAAGATCATTTCAAGGATTCTCGGAAACAAACAAAAAAAAGATCTCTGACAGTACTGTTAACTGTTAAGTTTAACGTGGACATGTCGATCATAACAGGAAAGAATCTCATACTCAAAATTGAACAGGAAGTCAGCCATTTTAGCTGAATGAAGGGACTCTTATTTGGGGAATTTGCACGAAATGAGCCCCTATTTGAATCAGCTATCCTAGCCAAGTTAAACTGGGGAGGTTAAGTTGTATGTGACTTACTTCAGGATTTGACCATTTGAGCCCCAATGGGAAGCAAATGTACTAGACAGATTGTAAAAAGGGGGTGCAAAGACCTCTTGGTCACTGCTCTCTACTTCATTTTCTGCAATTTGGTAGCAGTCTAATTTTATTTCCTGTTTTTTTTTTTTTTTTTGTAGAGAAGAAAGTTGTCAAGCCATCTGGGTGTGAGCAAACACCCACCAGTGGAGCACTTTTCCTGTGAAACATCTGTTTGCTTTGAATCATCACAAAACCAAGGTAATAGATGTGGCGGCTGGCGACATATCTTTCCACTTAATCCTCAAGCTGCAGAAACTTGAGTGCGAGATGGCGGAAGTGACTCACGCCATTGACATTTGCGATGTATTTTTCAGATGGTGATGATGCATGCGTTAGAACTAACAGGATGTTTGTATGTTCCAGAGGCGTGGAGTGGACACCATGCGGTGTTTGAAGCTGCTCTTACCGATACTGCTAATCGTCAATGGTAAGGAACGACTGGAAAGTCAAAACTGTAAAACATACAGTTGTCTTATATTCTTAACCAGTTGAGTAATTTGAGGCATCAGTTCCAGGTCTTGGCACTACAATTTATGAAAGACTTGATAACAGACTTTTCTTATTTATGTCTTGTTTTAGATGTCAGCTCCCAATGGAACATTTGGGTACCACGGGACATTTCAGCCATGGCCAACACCTGCGTTGTCATCCCGTGCACCTTCATGTACCCGTCGGGCGTCAGGCCGTACCGCGGCGTCCACGGCATCTGGTACTACGGCCAGCCCTACCCGCAGCTCTTCCCGCCGGTGGTGTTCAAGACACGCACGGACGTAGTGCACGAGAGCTACAAAGGTCGCACCAAGATGCTGGGCGACCTGCAGCAGAGGAACTGCACGCTGCTCATCAACAGTGTTGGACCGGAGCACTCGGGGAGATATTACTTTCGCGCTGATCTCGGTGGGGCCAACGTGTACACCTTTCCGGACTTTGCTGATCTTAAAGTTTTGGGTAAGATCAATGGATGTAAAGGGTCTACGTTCCAAGACGTTTAACCAGACTTTAGCATCAAAGTCACAGAGTAATATGGTTCTTCCGTTAGATCAACCAAACATTGACGTCCCGGATGAGATTGTGAGCGACGAGAGCCTGACGCTGACTTGCTACGCCCCCGACAACTGCCCCGACATGAACCCTGAGATCCAGTGGATGTACACGGATTTCCTTCCCGATCCGGAGTTCAGCAACGACTACGTGGAGGAGGGCAACACCGCCGTGCGGTCCAGCACTCTGGTGTTCACCCCCAGGCCAGTGCACAACGGCCAGCTGCTGGGTTGCAGGGTCTACTACCCCAATACCACGCTGGTTTATGAGAGACTTGTCTCTCTGGACATCAAGTGTAAGTAAAAAACTGCCAACTCCCCCCAAAAACAAAAGATATTGGGGGAAAAAAATCTGCGAATATGTCCTGAAATAGTTCAGTAAAAGCAAATATTGTCTGTCTTTGTCCAACCAGACGCTCCTCGTTCGGTGTGGGTGAACGTCTCCTCGGAGGTGATGGAAGGCAGCTCGGTGACGCTGCACTGCGAGGTGGACAGTAACCCCCCTCCCAGGATTTCCTGGAAGTTTGGAGACCAGGAACTGCTGTGGGACACGGCGTCCAACCTGTCGCTCACCGTGGACGACGTGACACCGGCAGAGGAGGGCGTTTACACCTGCATTGGCGACAACGGCTACGGCGCCATGAATACGTCTCTCTACTTGGCTGTCAAGTGTGAGTTTTGTTCGATCTTAAATCCTCCTGTTAATTATTATGTTGATTAATTAAAACGAGATACTTCTTCTATTCTGGGTCAATTTGACCCACAACTTATCATAAGAATGAAACCTAATGTTTCAGACCCTCCCCGCGAGCCTGTCGTCAACGACTCCTTGACCGTACTGGAGGGCGCCTCACTGACGCTGCACTGCAGCACCCAGGGCAGCCCGCCGCCCACACTCACCTGGCTGAAGGACGGCGAGCTGGTGGGCACCATCACCGCCGATGAGTTGTCCGTGCTGGAGATCGAGGGCATCACACCGCAGGGTGACGGCCAATACCGCTGCCTGGCTGAGAACGAGCACGGACGTGCCAGCAGCTCCCTAAACATCACCGTCGAGTGTGAGTAGGACAACAAATTCTAGTAGGATGTTATTTTCCCCATTACATGTTCTGGGAAACACAAAGGTGCTATATGAATAAAGTTTTGATTGACAGTACAAGAAATAACATTTTTAGGTAATGTGTCAAAAGTCACAGTTCTTAGTGCTGTATACCTTGGTTTTAAGGTTACGGTTTGGTTTGAACTTCTTATTTTGTAAAAGCAGGAATAGTTTCATTCACATTTATGAAACATAAATCTGCATGTTTAAATTTTAAAAATAATTAAATGAAAGGAATAAATTGTATAACAAAAGGTTCTTAAATATTCTACAAATTCTGTACGCAGTAAAATAATTGTGTATTTATAACCGTTTAAATCTGTTTAGGTTATGTTCCACTGTTATGTAGTTTGCTACTTTTAAGTTAGCTTTAGCGGTTAGCCTTGCTTCTCCGTCCTCTCCCATGCTTGGTCTGTTTAGCTTAAACCATTAGCAATACATATACTTACTTATAAGTAATAAGTAATAAGTGTGATTTTTGGTTTACTATGGAATTGTATATTTGTGTCTCCACATGGTGGTAGCTAGGTAATCTGGAACAAGTTAGCTTAGCATTTAGCATTCCCTCTGTGGATTTATTTTTCTTTGTGAAACAATAAAATTGGTTTGATGACATGGAACAGTGTGATACCGTAATTAAAATCTTAAAAAGAAAATCCTCTGTATCGTAGGCTACTGAGAAATCAGAATTCAAGTACCATGACACCATTAGCAATTCTCCTAGCAGTCTGTTTCCGTGTTGTTTCTGCTAGATGCTCCCGTCCTTCTGGACGAGTCCAAATGCACGGTGGTGCGGGAGGGTGTCCAGTGTGTCTGTATGGCTTCGGGGAACCCCGAGCCCACCATCGAGTTCTACCTGCCCGACTTGAACATCACGATCAACGAGACAGAAGGCCGCTACAACTTCTACACGCACACGGACGGCCAGACGTCCACGGGCATGATCAAACTGCGGGAGGAGGGCGAGCGGGCCAGCAACGGCGGCCCCGCCGTCAACGTCCACTGTAGCATCTCCAACATGTACGGGAGACAAAGTGTCCTCCTGGAGCTGCAGCAGGAGAGTGAGTAGCAGAACTCTATACATAAATGATTTTTCTTATAGTTTCAATGTGAAAATCAATTTTATATTTGAGTAAATTGAGGTACCAAGGACCACTGTCAAAATAATAAAAGGAGACTCAAAATGTACTTAGGCTTAACTCATTTGCTCCCAATAACGTGTAAATATGTTTTTTTTTAACGTTTTAACTCATTCACTGCCTTTGACAAGTATACTTGTCAATTGTATTTTTTAGAGCGGTGCTAAATGGGGGCGAATCTGAGCATGCTCCACTGTAAATATCAAACTTGGAAACAACTTTACTGATGCCCAACCACCGGTAGATGACATCATTGCCCCATTTTATAGGAAATAAACACAGTTTCAGAGTCCATGGGAGAAATGGCTGTATTTTGGCAAACCTACATTTTTCTGCTGTCAATTATAAAAGAACGGGACGGGACAAAAAGTAGGGAGTCTATTCTGTTATTTGGTAGATTCGGTTTATATATAATTATTGAATGTAATATCACGTGAGTATTGGAAATGTAAAAATTTTCTATAATGACTGGCAGTGAATGAGTTCCCAAAGACGTATTTATACGTTTTTTTTTTATTTATTTTTTTTTTTTTTTATGCTAGAGCATACAGAAGGCTTTGATGCAGCCTCTCAACTGCAAAGAACGGTTGCAGAAATGGTAGTTATTACACAAACGGCCAGCAGGTGGCAGCAGAGCAAAGGAAATCAACCAGGGCCATCTAGAGAAAAAGCTAAATTACTTACAATTTTAAATAGATTTGTGAAAACTGATGAAACTTAGCTCTCTTCTTATGCTAATTGCTGCAAAACGGAAACAGATAGAAACATACTTTTTTTTTCCTGATGAAAGAAGAGACTTTAATCTTTCTTTTGATGGGTTCCATGCTTTTATAGCAATAGAACACAATATTCTGTGGGCCTTGCAAAATCAGTCAAAATACAGTAAAACAGCCGGGAGCGAACGGGATTTCTTCTGTAAAAATGGCTGGGAGTGAATGAGTTAAGTACAAAAAGACATTTACCACTTTAAATAATTTTCATAGTGCTTGTTCTTGAGACGAAAAATAGAGGCTAGCTACTCACGTGTTACATTAGTTTTGCTAATGTTGTGAACCACAACCTACTCACAAAACCTACATTAGCTATGATAACTGAAAAAAATACACCTTACCTAGCTACAATAGCTATATGTTTTGTTCATATTAGCCTAGGCATTTTTGAATGCCAGAAGCTGCCAGTCTTTAGGTTGGTACAAGTCAACACATTCACCACTAATCAACCAAAAAGATCAAACTATTCTCATCAGTTAGGCCGTCAATGCAAACTATTTTGACTCTATGAATCTGTTGCTTCCTGGTTTATGTTCATCTGTCACTGCTGTCCCTATACAAGTCCCCAAGATCACAATCAATTGAGATCTCAATCAAGTTTGAATTTACCTTTTCCTGCTTCTTCTTCTTTTTTTTAATATTGGGTTGTCATTCATGAAGATTGGGGGGGAAAAAAGAGAGCTTACTTTGACAAAGTAAAGACATACCATACCTTGCTTTCCAGAGAAGTACCTTATGGCCGTTATCGTGGGTACAATCGGCGGCGTGGCGGTCATTGCCTTCATCATTGCGGCAGTGAGATACGTGGGCCACAACAACAAGAAGTGAGTATAAAGGAGGATAAATGACAAGAAATATGAGGCAGAGGTTGTTTCCCCACTCCCAATGAAATCCAAGGAACACTAAATTAAGCCTCGCCATCCATTCTAAAATGCACTGACGCGTCGTGTGAAAGTGGGATTGGGGTGGACGTGAGTATCAAATACTTGTATGTCTGCTTCCTGGTTGAGTTGAACAACAACTAACTGTATGCTAAGGGGTGTAATGGTACGTATATTCAGATTTTTTGGTATAGAGTCGTAACAAGTTCTCATGGGTAAAGGACAAAAGTTGAACAGCTCCATGTGTACTCTGATAATGAACTCGGTGCTGATCAAACTCAGACTTGTAGAAGTTTTGGCCATGATAGGTTTTTGGCATGTGAAACTTCAGCCACCTAGACTCGCTTATTTGCCAATAGTTTAAGAAATGCTAAGCTAATTCGTCCTGTACCTGCTACAGCTAGCTACCGCGGCTTAAGTCCTCCCTTCCAGGGTACGAAGCCACTCTTCCAAGCTACTAATTCTCTCCTCCATGATGGCAAATAGTTACAAAATCACAAGGATCACTCAGTCCGAGGAGTGGGACATATGATTGGGAGAGGACAGAGAAGTTGTGGTAACCCCTAAAGCTAACAAAAAGTAGGAAATCAACACAAAATGGTCCTTTAACAATGGCCTAGCTGGAAACTGTGTTACAACAGAGAGTACCCACCTACCAATGGTTAATTACGAAGTGTATTTAGATGAATAGAAAAGATACATAGTCAACGCAAACATGTTTACTGTATATTTATTTTGTTTGAGAATCTTTCATTTATTGGAGAATTTGCCACTAGCAGTTTAAAGTGTTTTAAATTCTAAATGTTAAGTTGATTCCTCTTTACACAGAAGAAAAGCAGTTTCACATTTTGCCTGTGTAGATTCTGTCATCATGGTAATCCGAAAACGTTGAATTGAGGCAACTGAACTTTTCTTTGTTGAAGATGCTTCGAAAGCTTGTTCAGTTCAAAATTCTCAAGGACTCAGCAGATAAGATATCCCAACCACAGTCAATGGACGAAAGAAGGAGAAGACTCACATCAGGAAGGCTCTGCCAGGAGAAGACACGCAAACTTGTGGATATGAACAGGAGGTGGAATATTCTGGTCCCTGATCTGGATGGTTTGTTGAAGAAACTGAAGGATTTTCTCCAAACATACATACCCTCTCACTCGTCCACCCCAAGGACAAAATCTCAAGAAACTCAACAATGTTGCTTATGCAGTTCATTGTTGTGACCTCCTCTGTCATTGGAGAAACCAAAGCAACTCTTGCTCAAATGCAAGACACAACACAAGAGAGCAGTTTCTTTGGGTCCAGTGTCAACCGTTCAATTGCCTCTCAAAAAGACGGGCACACTTTAGAGGAAAACGATGGCCAAATGTTGAATAGGAGGGACAGTTGGTTTGATAGAGATGTGAAAGAAGCCATCTACATCAAACTGCCGTAGAAAGTCCTACTAAACACAAAGGAGGTTTGCGGCATCATCTGCAGTCTGCATACAACGATGTCCTGACATCTCTCTCCCAAAGATTGTCTTATTCCAGTGCAAGAGCGGATTTCCAACCAGGCAAGCAAATGACCGGTTGGTAGGGAAGGACGGTCATTCTCAAGCAACGCCTAAGAACACCAACTACCACATTCCCAACAGGGACATCAGTGGATTGGAGAGACTCCACACTTAGGAACTTGAGGAGCCTTTTGGATTAAAGTTGAAACGTCTTGGGCAAACAAGACTCCCGTTGCCTCGATTCAACATTTGCGGTTCCAATTCACTGTGTGAACCAAACCTTGAACCAAATCTTAAAACAGAGGTATGTACTAAACTATGATTTTTGGCGTACCGTTACACACCTTATCTATACACTATCCTGCAGGCATGATTCCCTGTTCTCACACAGCTTTTGTATCCTTAACTCACCCCTTGCTAAATACACTAAGTTGCTTTATTCGGACCCTGCCTCAAATTAAAATCTTCCAAATCACCACTGAGAGATTGCCCTCTGCGACTAAACCCATGGCATAACCACGTCAACTCAGCACAACCTGACGACACTTGTCGTTTTTAAAATGGATGCCCAGGCTTTGCGTGTCGCGTCGAGGTCCGAGCCTGATCATGTGACTCCACCCTCCCCCCCTCCCTCCCAGAGAGAATGGTATCCCTAGGCAGGACGTGGTCCTGGAGAACCCCGCTTTGTACTACAGCGCAGTCAAGAAGGACAAACAAAATCTGAGGAAGAAAGTGGTGAGACATGCCGATGACTCTCACGATGACGCTAAGTAAGATGTTAAGTCAAACTAGTCGTCGTCGCCCCCCCAACCCTTTACACGTGACGAGACCTCACCCCAACCATGAACCTTTTGGAAACGCACTGTTTTTCTCTTGCTTTCATCGCTTCTCTGCGTTTTTTTCCCCCCTTCTTGTGTCTGTTTCTTCTCTCCCTTAACTCCTGCACAGCTTAAGACAGAGCTGTTGGGCTCAAAGTTTAACTCCATTCTAGAGGAGAGCACGGTAAGGTTCCTTAGTCTCGGCGATCCGCACTCCCTGGCATATCCGCTTCTGTATTCTGTGCGCCGTTTTGTTTTCTTCTACGCCAAAGTGTCGTCTGCATGGCTGCTTCATAGCTAACCTCCACACTTGCCCCACCTAACATGTCTCAAGTCTCCTTGTCCCACCAGTAATCACTAACTTCTTTACGTGTACGTTACATGCTCTGGGTACTCTGTAGTCATTTGACGAGTAGACTAGTAGTAGACGAGTAGTCATTTGCTAGTTTTCCATTGAAACACACAAAAAAACATGCAATTTTTCTCCCATTTTGGTGGTTACAGTAAAGCTAAAAAAAATTTTATATATTATTCGTAAATAATACAGATTTTATTATTATTATTAGTAGTAGTAGTAGTAGTCGTCACTTTTTTAATCTTTTAAATATTCAGCTTTTATTTCTGGGTCACAATCTTACAAGAGTTGTCAATAGTATGTAAAATTATTTGCTTGAAAATTTTGATTAAAAAAATATTACAAATTTGTTCTTGGAAAATTACATATTTTTCCCCCTCACATTATGATGTTTGTTTTCCTTGGAAAATATTCCAGTTTTGTTTCATGGCATGATTTCCCCCCCCCCCCCCACTCGTAAAACTGGGAATAGGCAAGTTTTACAAGCAAAAATTTGTCAAAAATTTTCGAGTTGTCATTTGACAAAAATACCCACTCAAAAATACCCAAATAAACGTAACATTTTTTTAAATTATTTTGCTGCAGGGAGAAGACGGGGATTTCCAACCTGCAGGCTCTTTGGCGGGCATGGAGAGGCGAGAGCTGAACTACGCCGCACTGGAGTTGGGCGGGCCCAGGGAGGGGGTCCCGGGGAGGGGGGACGACGGCAGCAGTTACGCGGAAATCAAAGCCAAATGAATGGCGATCCTTCCCTGATGCCTCGGCCATGCGAGACGCAGTTGCAAAACCTCCGCTCCCTTCGTCCCCGCAACGACTTGGGTTTTCTATTGGTCAGATTTTCATGCATAAGTGCTAACTTTTTCTCCACGGAACATGACTCACTGGAAGAATTTATTGGCATTTATAGCTATTTTTGTTTTGTTTTTTAACTCACGTTGTTGCTTCTACTAGGGGTGTAACGGTACACCAAAAATTGCGGTACATGGGGTCCTCGATTTAGAGGTTGCGCACACTTAAGTTGGCGCCCCGTTTACTGCTTTCGTTTGTTTTATATTCATGGCCTACAAGTCTTTCCATACAAACATTTACTTGAATGACTAGAGTGCATGCCCATTTTCATAGAAATTTGGCATTTTCCCACCGCAAGATCGGAACTTGCTCGTAAAACCAAGGACTTCTGAGACAGTTCGGTTCACATTGGGTACAGTAAAGGAATACAACATCACTACATTCTTCTCTTGTGTAAACGGATCATAAAATGTTTTTTAAAAAATGCTATCAAAAGTTCTCTCATAAATTACAGACTAACAAAATAATGTATAAAATACTGTAAATGGAAAAACACAAAACAGCTTTCTTCTTTGCATTTAGCAGCATTATGCTAATTTCTCCAGTACATCCTCAAATATTGTGAATTATACAATAAAACTACGTATTTAACGTAAACAGTTTTCTTTCATGAAATACTCTTTTTAACCAAAATCAAACATGACTTAGTTTTCCTTACTTAGTAATGTAGTTATTTTGAACTATTGTTAGTGTTAGCACTCATTTTCTGTTTGCTTTTTAAATTAGCTTTAGCAATTAGCATAGCTCTCTGTTTTTTCCTACTCACCCTTCCTCGGTGTGTCATATATTTAAATTGTAATAAGTAGTTTACTGGCTATTATTGAGGAGAGTATGAGTATTAGTAGCTTAGAAGAGCAACAACAGTAGTTATGTTAGTGCTTAGCATTTCCTTGGTGGATCCCGAGTTACTGAAAAACCATGGAGGCTGGATGACTTAACTTAAGTTTGCCGTACCGCCTTAGAAGCTTATTGTTAGCCGTGACGGCCACTAGCGAGAGGCTGAGCTGCACTGCGTTTGTTTATTGAATTGGTGTATGGCTAAAGCAAGAGACGGTTATGCTAATAATATATTTTTCCGCGCAAAATTAAAGACTTTTTTTTTTTTCTTTAAATATTAGGATTTCGTAATTGTAGTTTTTTCAAGAAATAAAAAAAGTCAGTCTTATGAGAATTGTCAATAGTGTAAATAGTTATCGCTAGTTAAAATCCTGTGAGTTTGTTTATGGAGTCGATGTGTGACTATCGCACGAGGCAGTTACACATCCTGTCCTTTACCTAATATGATCCGTACTGAAAAAATAAAATCCCTTACCGTTACGCCCCTCGTGTCTACCGTTGCCTCGCCACAAGTCAACATTTGTTTGCATCATTGTCACTGTGTCTGCTGCCAGTCAAAGCATGAGGGAAAGGGTAAACTGTGTTTAATTTTATTTTTATTTTTTTTTTAGGGAATCTTCCCACACGGAAGACCAAAAAGGTCATACTTTATATTACACTTTCTAAAGGAAAAAAAAAGCTAAACTGTTATGACCTTTTCGGGCTTCTGTGGCCCTATCTGATTTTTTTTTTTTTTTTTTTGCCTGATAAAGGTTAAAGACGGAACCTCACGTCAGTATTTTTTATTGTATTTAATGTGTACAGTAAAAAAAAAAAAAAAGGTTGCCGTCTCCTTTAAGAGTCTTCAAAAACATAGAAATATAACAAAGTCAGTATTTGACGGTTTTGAGGGTAAATTGTTCTTTTTTGTATTCCACCGCACTGTCTCTAACGCACGGCTCTCTGACTGAGCAGAAAAACGCAACAAAACACACTTTTAGTGTTCTCTCGTTTTGACAATATGTGTGTGTATGTGTGCCTGTTTGTGTATACGTGCGTTCAAATTGTGCTGAAAGATGACGGCTTTTTCGGAAATTTTGGGGGTCATTTGTGTGGATGTTCTCATAATGTTGCATCAGATGTTTATGTTTGTATAGTCAGAGATATTTGAAATAATACACTACTGCAGGAGTGGGCAAACCCCATCCTCGAGGGCTACAGTCCTGCAGCTTTTGGATGTTTCCCTTCTCCAGCACACCTGATTCATATGATTAGCTCATCAGCAAGCTCTGCATAAGCCCGATAACGATTCTGATCATTTGAATCAGCTGTGTTGTAGGAGGGGAAACCATAAAACCTCCAGGACTCCGGCCTTAGAGGACTGGAATTGCCCACCCCTGCACTACAGTATATCAATGCTAAGCTAATAGTCTAATTTGATAACCATTGTGTCGATAACATATTAATGCATCTGTATTTTGATAAGAAGCGGGATGCCAGTATATGAACAATATAAAATTTCAAAAATTGCACCAAACACTCAATATTACAGTTATTGACCTTGCTTTGGATAATTTCAAACATACTACAAGTTGTGTATTTATGGCCTGTCAACCATTAAAGGGTTACCCCAGTAGTCAATTGGTTGTCTTCTTCCATTGTAACACAAAGACACTATATATTTTATTTTTGTTGCTTAAAATAATGAACAGCAAGACTGCCACGATAAAATCTTTTTGGAATGAATTATTCTATCAACTTTTCATCAAAAACTAGATTAATCAGGTAATACTCCTAACTTGTTACCTTGTGTCCAAGTACCGTCGCCGTTGGACAGAGGTTGCAGTGTTCAAAAATCCCGTCACAGATGGGTCCTCTACACTGCACAGTGATTTCCAGCCACTATCGATACCAAAACGGGATAAAAAATAAGTGGGTTGTGTTCAAAAGTCATTACTAACTGGCTGTGCTTGGATGCAGGAACAACTTTTCACCATTAGATGGTGCAAATAGACTGATGACTGTAAAGGCTTGGTCGACTTTTTTTTTTTTTTTTTTTAACCTAGCCTTTGAAAGAAATACAATGTTGCCTTGATAATCCACACCGTAACCACACTCATTTCTTAAAAGTTATCTCAAATAAGAAAAAATGTACTTAACAGTACTGTGCTGTATCAAAACACAATGAAATAGCATTTCCTCTCCACATGGAAAATACAGAAGTTTGTTCTTCGTTGGGTTTATTGGCAGCTGGTCAACCAGATTAATGGTGCATTAGCGCCTCTAGCGGAAGTGTACTTGCAATGTAGATATTAAAAAAAACAAAACATTAGGAAAATTGACTGTTTGTCAAATTAAAATGTGAAGAAATAATCAAAGTTGCCAGAATGTAATCATTACTTTGAGAAATATGCAACATGCTGTTCATTACATCCTGAAATAGTAATCTTAAAAGATATTACCATGTTCTCATTAGAGAAACATTCCTAAAAAAAAAAAAGATGTATTTGTTTCACTATAAATTGAATGAGTTTATATAATATTAACGCAACAATTCATAAAGTCAGAATGTCATTTATGACCACAAAATTTTAACACAATAGTAGTGTCATATATGTTTGTTTTTCTGACAGAAAGCAAATTCCATTCAAGCTAGTAGTACTGTAAAATGCTTGCTAATGCTAGCAACCTTGGTTTGCTCAGCATAATGCCAAAAATCTGATTGTGCTGATTGACTCTAGAAGGTGGGTTTTGCACTTCCACAAAACTAACCGGTCATAGCTTTCTAGAATTGTACAGTTCTGAAGATCCTTCAAAGTTTAAAGATAATGTCTGGGTATGAAGCTACTGGGAAGATAACATGGTCGTTACTCCATTCGTCAATCTGGTATGGATGTTCATCCCCAATGACAGCGGTTTTAGCGAATAAAAGCCTTCTTGTTTATAGTAACTCAGAATACTTTTCCATCATCCTGATTTTGGTGAGGGATTGTGGCATATGTTACTATTTTTAGCACAAAGGTCAAACCTCTCTATTGCACAAGCTTTTATAGGCCAAACCAGAGAAAAATGAAAATGTGTCAAAAATATGTATTATGGGGGGGGAAAAGTAGACATTTTTAAGATCAACATCAATAACATGTTGAGAGTCAAATTTTGATTTGAGATGGCTTTATGATAACGCCATCTCTGATTATAATCTGTTGTTGACCACTGAATTTCTCGTTTTTGTTCTTACAAAGCGGTCAAGCATAACAGTTCCGCATTTGGTCGTGATTAAATGCAGAAGTGATCACCAATGAAAATGCAAGCTGTTAAATGTGTAAAAGGAATGTGTAAAGAGCAATTCAACAACGGACGAATTAAAATAAATATTAAGATATAAGTAGTAGCCTAATATTTTTTTTATTAAAAATACAGTGTATTTGGTGGGTACAACTAAAAAATGCAGGGTAATAAAAACTGTTTACTTGATTGTTTATATTTGAATGACTGTAAGAGCTGTTTTAAGTGTAGCAGCAGGAGAAAAACTTGTGATGATTGAGTTGGCACTTCCTAAAAATCTTGCTATTGCACAAAGAGGGAACGAAAATAGAAAGTTGGGAGAGGAAGAATCACTTTAGAAGATGACAGCTGGACACACACATATTGAGGTACGTTCAACACCATTTTAAAGATATCTTTCGGATTCATTAAGTTCCTTCCGAAACGCGCTTCAAAGTGATATTCTGCCTGCAGCATCAGCAATTGTGGAACTCTTTTCTCTCCATAATATTATGACTATTTCTCATCAGTTGCGTGTGTGACATCTTTTCCATTAAATAGCAGAACTTCATGTTGGCTGTGCTGGTGGCCCAAAAGTCTGCCTTTAGGATGTTCTGGGTCGCTTTGCTCTTCCATTTGATCATCTGCACAGGTATGAAAACAATCAGTCACAACAGTGGATGCTAAAGCCTGGTAAACTGCTAATGCAAGTCAAAGCTCACTCAAGCATGCGGTGTCGGATGTGCAATTGCAACGGCTGACCAGTAGGTGGCAGACGTTCATGTCTACTGCGGTGACTAAATTCACAAATTGTTCAAGTAGCAGTTTTCTTCTACGTGCAAAGTCCTGATGTTTTCCAAAGTTGTCCATCAGTCACTACAGTGAACAACTATTTGAAAGTTGCTTACATCTAATCTACATGCGTGATACTGAAGTTGTGCATGTGTATTTTGTGGTGTCATTTTAAAGCGCATAGCCACGAATTCTGCACATCAGGCTTCTGCATCAGCCTGAGTAGAACCGTCGTCGCGCCTCAGGTGGGACTCTGCGTCGTCATCCCGTGCTCCTTCTCTGCCTCGGACTTCACACCTCAGAGCATCGTGTGGTTCAAGTGCTCCCAAAGCAAAAATAGATGCAGCGACTCGGAGATCATCTTCCACTCCAAGAACAGCGACAAAGCCTTAGACGGCTTCCAAGGTCGAGTTCGGATGCTGGAGGCCGACGTGACTCGCAAAGACTGCAGCATCATCGTCAACGATCTCACACCTTCAGACTCTGGAGCTTATCAGATGAGAGTGAACGGCTTGCTGGCGAACAGGACGACGGGATTCACGTTCAAGAACCGAGTGTTGGTCACCGTAACATGTAAGTTGCTAAAGTATAGCATCTGTCTTTTTTTCTTTTTCTTTTTTTTCTTTTTTTTTTGCTGCTTTTTAACCGGCGGATAATTTCAAAATGCAAACTTTAGTTTTCACGTGAGTACGTCTGGATTATACTGCCACCCGGTGGCCAATACGTGCACAACAGGAGGAGCAAAATGTGGGACAAACGTGTCGGTGTAAAATGTGATCGGGCTGCCAGATTGTATCGGGTCGCCTGCAGATGACGTCACGCTACAGCATTGTCCGGAAATTGTCCGTTTACAATGAAAATAACAAAATTTATGGGCTAAAATTGTAAAAAAAAAAATAAATAAATAAATAAAAAAAACGCAAATAAACCTAAAAATATAAAAGAATGATACTTTAAGAGTAAAAAAAAATACATTGACGTGCCTTTGCGCTTGCTGGTGACATCAGGACAGCAGCGCTAACTAAAGTTAGCTTCGGTTTGGTTTCTTTTTTTTAGCTTTTGACAAATCAATCACAATAACAAAAAGCAGTCTTAATGATAACAGGAACACATTAACAATCTAAACTGACACTGTTTGTCACATCTGAGACAATTATTTTGTGTAATCTATTTTATTATTTATTCAATATATTTTGCGTTCATATTCTTAGGTTTATTTACGTTTTTACAATTTCAGTCTGTACATTTTATTTAAATTACATCTTTAATATTTTCTTTCTAATGTTTGACGTCAACTGGATAATTTCCAGCCAATCCTGTGTAGCGGGACGTGTTCGTTAGCCTGATCATATCTTTCAAGGATACCAGCATTGTTTTGCTCCACGGTGATCCTATCCAAAAGCGACCCAATGCTGCCATCTGCTGGCCATTTTCTAAACTATCCCATCACAATGATAAATACAGAGCAGACCAAGACTTTGATGTTGATGTCAATCCACATCAACGGCACTCAAAAAGTTAAATATGTTGTTCTCTTGTCAGCTCTCTGGCAGAAGCCCACCGTGTTGAACCCCACAGCGACCGCCGGTCAGGTGTCGACGTTCACCTGCGCGGCCCCGGGCCTCTGCTCCGGCTTCGTCCCCACCATTAGCTGGACGTGGAGGCGAGCGGGAGACAACGACACTCACGCCGTCGTCAATAACCTGACTTTCTCGAGGGATACTTTTTCGCCGACCGCTCTGAGGTACAAGTCAGTTTGGACCTTCAAGGCTACTGCCGAACATCACGGCCGCGACGTCACTTGCAAAGTCTCCTACTGGGGCGGAAACGTGACCACGGAAAATACGGTGAAGGTGTATGTTACTTGTAAGTAGCACTGTTCCGATTGATCTCGTATGAAATGTGATTGATCTGATATTTATGTGGCCTTGAAGCGTCAATCTCACAACTTGACAGAGTAAACTGGATTTTGAAATGGGACCAATTTAGAACTAAATAAAAATAAAATATAATATTAAAAGTATCCTCTAAGCTATTGTTGAACTTTTTTTCTTGTAATGTTAGAACATATTTTCACAATTTGTCAACTTTTAACTTGTGGTAAAATTCGGTTTAGTCTTGTAATATTTCTACTTTTGACTTATTCTTGTAATATTTCAAATTTCATAAAATCATAATCTATTCTTGTAAAATTTAGACTCATTTTTGTCGTTGGCAAATTAAAACCTTGGACATTTACACCGTATTCAACATGTCTACTTTCGACATAACTTTTTATTCTCATAAAAATCGCGATTTATGCTTGTGAAATCATATCTTATATTTTTAAAATTATGAGTTAATCTTGTAAAATTATGACTTGTTCTTGTAAAATTACAACTTATTCTCTTAATATTTATACTTAATTATGTATTAATTATTACAACATAATGACTTATTCTTGTCATATTTTGACTTCCAATTAATTGTCATAAAATTTTGACTTATTCATTCAAAATAACAACTGATTCTTTTAAAATTACAATTTATTCTTGTACGACTATACGACTTTCTCTCATCGCGTTTGTTTTGACTTATTCTTGTAATATGGCTTATTCTTGTTAATCACATCTTATTGTTGCAAATTATGACTTCTTGTAAAATTATGATTTTTAAAAAAAATTACAGTTCTCAAAAATCATGATGTATTTTTATTAAACTGTAATTTATTCTTGTAATATTTCAGTTTTTGACTTAATAATAATAATATTATTATTATTATTATTATTATTATTATTATTAAACTTCTTATACAGTCGACCCTCGCTATTCACGGGGGATAAGGACTGGTATGGCCTGCAAATAGCAAAAATCTGCATAATATTTGACAACCATTGAATTGCACTGGAGGACATTTATTTCTGTATTTAATTATTTTTACAAAACAAAACAAACAACATTCAATATGTGTGTTTTCCTCCTAGATGAGAAGCCTCCATCCATCTCAGGGCCGACGACGCTGAAGGCAGGCGACACTTTGACTCTTTTGTGTAACGGTCAAAATTTCCCGCCGTCTCGCGTCACGTGGAACCTTCCCTCATCCAACGCCACAAACGTGCCACGGGCCTCACAGCTGAACCCAACTGCATCGAGCGCCTCTCTCGTCATCCCCAACGTTACGACGGGCCACTCTGGTCGCTACGAGTGCACAGCGACCCACCATACGGCGCATGTGGACGTGATGGTGACGTGTGAGTACATTTTTTAAACATTTTTTTATGCTATTTCATGCTAAATGTGCATTTCTGCAGGGTTTGCGGGAATCCTGAACGGGTCTGGGTGTTCACTGCGGGGTCTGATGTTGACCTGCGTGTGCATCAGCGGCGGGGTCCCACCACCCGCCATTATGTGGCCGTTGCTGGCCAATAGGACACTCTGCAATGCCGTCACCGTCATGTCCAACAACAGAGTAAACGGCAGCGTCACGCTAATTGCCAACGAGCTCAACATCTCGGCTGTGGAGTGTGTCAGTCTGCATCAAGACGGCGAGGACAGGAAAGCACTAAATGTTCAAATAACAGAACAAGAAGGTATGAATGATGTCATTAGTGTAGCACACGTTAGCATTGACTATTTGTTCTTTGAAAAATAGTAGAGTTGATACTGGAAAATTGCTTATGCTCTGTGAAAATTCCAACGTATTCTTTGAAAATATTGATTTTGTGAATTTCTGACATAAAAACGCAACTTACTCGGAAAATTATGATTTAATGTTGTAAAAAATCTTGATTTACTCATAAAATTCCAACTTGTTCTCGTAAATTCTGACTTGGTCTTTTTATGTTCCGATTTATTTTTGGCAATGTTGCGACTCTTTCTTGTAGCGCTACAAATTTTGACTTATTCCATTTCTCATAAAATTATGACTTATTTTTTATCAAAATACTACTTTTTCTGGAAAAATAATGACTTATTCTCAGAATATTCCAAGTATGTCCCATCTAACCAGTAACTGAACATTAATTAATTTGTTTGTGCATCTTCTGTACTGTCAATTTGAAATTATGCCATTTTTACAAGTTATTTAAATAATTTAACTTTCAATATATTCTCATGGAATGTCAACTTTGTGTAATATTACAAAGTTTTTGCAATATTTGTTTAACATAATAGACAATTGTGATTTCATGATCCTTTTAGCATTTTGCATTTACATTAATTTAGCATTTTTTACTTTCTGATTCTGTCTTTGAACCTAACGAACATGATTTAATAACCCCCACCTCCACCCGTTCTTTGATTCTGTCCAAGGTATGAAAAATATCGTAACCATACTTCGTCCGGATATCTTCATCGCATTTTTGAGTGGTGCGCTTCTGTCAGCCATCTTGTGCTGGTTGTCCTGGACATGCTGCAGGTACACCATCATCCTCTTTTTTTTTTTTTTTTTAACTTTTTTTTTACCACATTTATGAGGCACATCTTAATATGTGTATTCGTGTCTACTTCCAGTAAAGCAAAAAAGAGCCCCGGGCGTTCGGATTTGGAGCTGTTGGCCCCGCAAGAGGACCCACAAGTATTTGTTTAGCTGCTAACGCTAGCATTTTTTTTTTTTAACTACAGGAACTAATAGCAATGAAAAACACATTTAAAAATATATATATCATTAGCTATGACGCAAATGTAGAAAGAAGCTAACTATTATAAAAGGTAAAAATAAATAAATAAATGTTTACAAAATAAGATAGCTAATCAACAAGCTAGCCTGTGGCTAGTTTATCACACACAGGAATCCCTGCCATCTGGCTGCCCTTTATATCACCGCATTTCAGTAAAACAAGCTAAACTACAACTACCATTCCATTTATTTATTATTCCATTTAAAAAATGAACAAAGACACTTAATGCATTGTCGAATTTGTATATTGTTAAACGCCACACTAGCCAGTCAGCGTAGCTAACCAGTAGCTAGCTAAGTAGCACTTAATTTGAGATTGTTGTCCTGTCTCGTCAGGAACACGACGTCAAAGACGTCGGCGAGGCTGCGACCAAAGCGGACGTGGACTACGCCAGCATCAACTTCTCCGCGTTGAGGAGAAACAAAACCAGGGAGGTGCCGACCAATCACCAGGCCACCGAGTACGCCGAGATCAAAACAAAGGGCGACGGCGGCCATTCAGTAGAGCACGACGACAAAGAAAAGGAGGAAATTACGGTGGAGGATAAGACACAAAGCAACAATGGCGAGGAGGAGAAGGAGGAAGATGAGGAGGCCTTGTATTAAAACGTGGAGGAGGCGATGATGTCATGAAAGGTACCCATGTTTTCAACTGCAATACAAACCACTCACAGGAACTTCAAGGTGTTTTTATTGACACGTTTGTTATGTACTGAAGGCGAGAGTGACTTTCAACTCATTTTTTTTTAAATAT
The DNA here is from genome assembly GCF_051991245.1 of Festucalex cinctus. NCBI lineage: Eukaryota > Metazoa > Chordata > Actinopteri > Syngnathiformes > Syngnathidae > Festucalex > Festucalex cinctus. Next base: position 14,597,739 of record NC_135417.1, read on the forward strand.
TTAAATTTTATTCACTTGTATACTTACGTTTTGTTTTGCTAATATTTTAACTATCTTACGTTTCACTGCATGATGTTTCATATTTCATGTACAACACTTTGTATACAGCAATGTTTTTTTTTTAAGTGCTTTATAAATAAAGTTGAGTTATTAAATTACGACTTATTTGTCAGAAAATTGCAACTCATTTTCTTAATATTTATATATTTGACTCATTCTCATAATGTTGCGACTTGTTCTGCTCATACTTCAAATGTTGATATATAGCCTTTTGTAAAGTCATGACTTATTCTTGGAAAAACATGATTTAATCCAGGGCCCCAGACTAACTTTCTTTCTTTTTTTTTTTTTTTTAACTAGGAGCGCAGTGGCTCCCTAACCTGAAATGTTAGGGGTGCAAGTAGAAGATTTAGGGGCACACATCATGAATTGACGTTCAAAGTAAATATTCGTCCCACTCATATACACAATATTACTGAGAAATGGGCTGAAGTGTGGAGCAAAGGTTTGTCAGCAATAAAATACAGTCAAGAATAGTATTTACATGTAAAAATAAATTAAATCAGCAAATTTAATGGTTGCACTGGTGTGAGTATATGAAATTTTCAGGGACAGACTGTATCCCTGTAACCTCATAAAATTATGGCTTTTTGTAAATTTTGGACTAATTCTCAAAATTACTTTTTCTTCAGAAATTGACAGCATATTTACTAATATTGTGTCAGACTTATTCTTGTCAAATTTGAACAGACTTTCTTGTATAGCTACAACTTATTCTTGGAAAATTAGAACTTGTTCTCAGATTTATTGTCATAATTTTGCAATTCATACTTTTGAAATTCTGACTGCCTCATGTAAGAGAAGACTTGTTTTTCTATTACAATGTTTTATAATACAGTATATTAACGTGACTTATTCTCATAAAATGCCAACTTATTCTTGTATTATAAATTTTTCTCTATATTTGTACAAAGCTTCAGAAAATGTTCAGTTCAAGGCCTTATTAGTATTTGTCACATACTATAGTTAATTTTACCTTCTGGTTGTTTTTTCATTCTGACCAACAAGATCAAAAACCTTTTCCCCATCATCTTTGATTCACTGTATTAAAATTACACATTTATGCAATAGTAATGTGCATGCATGTATTCTTCCTGCCTGACGTGATCTGTATGCATGTGCTTAAATAGTTTGAACTTTATTGGATGACAAGGTTCTGCTAGTGGGATAGACACTTGAAAAAAACAACATGTTGCTACAAAAGGGGACTTTTTTTCCTCTATATTATTATATATCATTAATTATATTTACAGAAATGTAATACATGAAATTCTGAGTCACGAGATGAAACAATACTGTGTAGTTGTTTTGCGTGAATGCAGATGCACATTTATCACAAGCTCACCTGCACACACGCATATGCAAACATAACATTGAAGTCATCTTCATTCCACCTGAGTTTTGACGTTTTCAACACGATTGCAACACAACAACTTCTTGATGTGCTTCTGAATTTCCTTCATCTTCACGCCGTATATGATCGGATTGAAAAGAGGATTGTACACCACCGTTTGCAGAGTCAGAATCAGTCGCACGTTTTTTGGAAACACATACTCCAGCGGCACTATGATGATTTCAAAGGTAATCAAAGAGAAGGTGGCCATTAAAACAAGCAGGTGAGGCAAACACGTATCGACCACTTTTTTACAGACTTCTCCGTGGCTACGGTAGGCGACCGTGAAGATCTTAAAGTAGGTGAAAAGGATGAACAGCACGGGGAGGAGCGCCGTGCATGTTACGCAAGTTAAGGTCCACACCGTGAGATACGCCGGCAACATGCAGTAAACCTTCATCATCGCAGCATTGCAAAAAAGTCCACCCAAAGTCAAACTGCAGATTTTTTGTTTGGACTGAAAGGCAATTGTCACTAACACCTGACAGGCGGGCACAAACCAGGCCACGGCCAAGAAAATGCTGACGGTGGTTGTGCCCATGGTAGATGCGTACTGCAGAGGCCTGCAGATGGACACGTACCTGTCATATGACATAGCCAGCAACAACAATATGTCCGAACCACCTAAACTGTAGAAAAAGAAGAGCTGGATCAAGCAAGCAGAATAAGAAATTGTCTGCTGGTTAGACAAGACGTCCGCGCAAAGTCTGGGGTAGATTACGGTGCTGAACAAAAGCGAGTTGAGAGACAACGCTGCGATGAAAACGTACATGGGCTCATGAAGGTTCCTGTGAATCCAGATGAGACAAATAATGACGCCATTAGAACAGAGGATGAGAACATACAGTACCAAAAAGAACATCAAGTAAACATATCTGTACTGCTCCACGTCTATAAAACCACCAAGATTTAACATCAGCGTTCCATTGCGGTCCATCATGACAATTAGCACACAAGACAAATAATAACACAATGGAAATAGATCACGCAGGTCCTCCTCGTGCTGATGCTGATGAAGTGCTTGTGAGCAAGAGATACAGAGACAGAAGTAAGAAGGCATCCAGTTGATGATCAGGATGATGACGATTGGTGCGATCTTGTTGAGGAGGCGTTCTGCTCCTTCCCTCTGTGACCGCCAAATCCTCGGAAGGCGGAATACCACGTTGAGCTTCTTCTCGTGGCTCTGAACAATCTTGTTCAAGTGGAAGTCAACCTGAAACATTTCTTGACAATATGTGACATGAGGCCTCACTAGTCTATACATGACATTTATGGAATATGAGTTATGAAGCAAAATGAAGCCATTTTGATCCATATCAGGGGCAGTCATTTTGTCACACTTGATGTTGACTGAAGATGACATCACAGTTGCTTAGGGCTCAGGCAACGACCAATCACAGTGTGATTGGTCGCTGCATGAGCCCTGAGCACCATTAAAAAAAAAAAAAAAACATGCCTTACATGATCTCTTAAAAATGCCTTACTTACATAGTCATAAAAAAAAAAAAAGCCTTATTATACATGGTTGTTTAATTTAAAAAAAAAATGCCTTACTATACATGGTCATGAAAAAAAAGCCTTATTTTACATGGTTGTTTAAAAAAACAAAACAAAAAAAACATGCCTTACATGAGCTCTTAAAAAAATGCCTTACTATACATGGTCATTAAAAAAAAAAGCCTTATTATACATGGTTGTTTAATGTAAAAAAAAGTAAGGCATTCTTTCTTTTTTAATTAAACAACCATGTATAATAAGGCTTTTTTTTTTTTTTTTTATCAAACAACCATGTTAAGGCTTTTTTAATGACCATGTATAGTAAGACATTTTTTAAGAGATCATGTAAGGCATGTTTTTTTTTTTTTTTTTTTTTTTTTTTTTTTTAACAACCATGTATAATAAGGCTTTTTTTCATGACCATGTTTGGTAAGGCTTTTTTTTTTTTTTTTTTTTTTTTTTTTAATGACCATGTATAGTAAGGCATTTATTAAAAAATTAAACAACCATGTATAATAAGGCTTTTTTTTAATGACCATGTGTAGTAAGGCATTTTTTTAAATTAAAAAAACATGTATAAAAAGGCTTTTTTTTTAATGACCATGTATAGTAAGGCATTTTTTAAAATTAAACAACCATGTATAATAAGGCTTTTTTTATTATTTTAATTTTAATTTTTTTTATTTTTATTTTTTTCTTAAGAGCTCAGAATTGTTCATTCGGTAGTCTTACCGATTCAACGTCTTGTCATCATTGCTCTTTTTTTTTTTTTTTTTTTTTTTTTTTTTTTTTGTGTGTGTATGTGTGCGTGCGTTTGCGTGTGTGCGTTTGCGTGCGTGCGTGCGTTTGCGTGTGTGCGTTTGCGTGCGTGCGCGTGCGTGCGTGTGCGTGCGTGCAAATACGTATACATTTATACTCATTCATTCACCTAAAACCTTATAAATATCCCATTACCCTTCGCCTTAACCAGGTACTTCAGAATCTTGCCAGAGTCGTGAGGTTTAAATGGTCAGGAGACCAGAGAAAAGGTCAGAAAAAAAAAAGAAATAAAGAGAAAAGAAAGGTAAATCAAAGTGAAATCCAGCACCGACCAAACACTTCCTGCCTTCCCCATGATTACAAAATCAAAGTCTTACGCCAACCCCTGAAGCCTCTAAATTCCAGCAAATTTAGCGAGATCTCAAGAGCCCAGAGGAAAAACTAAAGAGAGGAAGGAGGGAAGGATCGATAAGGCAGAGTGAGATCCATAGAAGCCAGTACATCCAATCCATCAAGGTGAAGTCCAGCACCAACAAGACCCCTCCTGCGTGGTTACAAAACCAGAGTCTTATGCCAACCCCAGAAACCTCATACTTCTAATAAATTAAGATCTCACGTGACCAGAGGAAAAACTAAAGAGAGGAAGGAGGGAAGGATAGATAAAGCAAAGTGAGAACCACAGACACCAGCACCAACTGATTCAAGGGGCTGTGGGAGGGAGAGGGTACTTCTGTTGAGTTTCAGTAGATGCTGGTGCGACGGATCTGGCATGCATAGGGACCACCACCAAAGAAAGAAGCCGTCAACCACGGTCCAGCAAAGCGAGCACTCCCCCCCCCCCCCGGAATCCCCAGGCCGCGGCAGCACCAAGGCCACCCCCAAGCCACCCGAGCGGACACCGGTCGGCGAGCCGACCCAGACACCCGGAACACCCCCGCCCCAGCCCCGGCCCACACCCCCGAGCCCAAGGCCGCAGAACGAGGCCCAGCGGGCCCCCACAGCGCCCCACCGGTCCCCAGCCCCCATCCCCCCACGACCCCCCCGCACCCCACCCAAACCCGCCATCCACCACGACCCAGGCCCCACCACCCCCGACCCCCAAACCCCCGAACACACCCCGACCCCCAGCACCCAAAATACCTCCACCCCCCCCCCAAACAAGCCGCCCCCCCCCCGACGGCCGCCACCCCCCCCCGCGAACCCGGCCCCCCGCGAGAACCCCCCACCCCCCCCCCGGAAACCGGCACCGGGCAGCAGCGCAGAGAGGGAAGATGTGCCCACCCCACCTCCAGCCGCGCGAGATTTGCACAGCGGCGGGAGGGGGGAAGCAGAGGAGGAAGCACCAGGGGAGAAGGCGGAACACCAGGACACCGAGCCCGGTGGGGAGAGGCCCCGGTCGTCACGCCAGAGTACTAGTGACACCTAACCCTGTTACTGAGTCCGCCAGCTCGCCGACTGGCGAGCTCTACCCTTACACCGTGAATGTGGCCCCACCCAGTGTATATACAAGTGTGTGCGTGTGGTGCATTAAAATTGGGAGCAGGTGAGTCGGAGCAGAGGGAAAAAAATTTCCCCTACTCCGACACACCCGTATCTCCCCCAAAAAAATGAATATGTATATGTGTGGTGCATTAAAAAAGGGAATGGAGGGACAAAGTGGTGGGGCAGGGACACAAATGGGGGGGACCACAGCGCTGCCAGGCACTGCAGTCCATCCCCTCTGATGGCTCCCCACCCCAACTCACCCCTCCCCTTGGACGTGAGGTGCATTAAAATTGGAGGGGAGTTGAAGGGTGAAGACGGTGTTTCCACCCTTCCCCACCCCACCAAGAAATGTGTTGTGTGCCCTATGTGTATATTTACAAAGTGTATAGTGCAAGCTAGTGAAGTGAGTAAGAGGAGCGACCAGCGGGGCCTCACCCAACCCGGCGGGTGTAGGTGGCACGCCCGCCCCCCCAGCAAGGCCCATAAGGCTTTTTTTTAATGACCATGTATAGTAAGGGATTTTTTTTTTAAATTAAACAACCATGTATAATAAGGCTTTTTTTTTTTTTAAATGACCATGTATAGTAAGGCATTTTTTAAGAGATCATGTAAGGCATGTTTTTGTTTTTTGTTTTTTTTAAACAACCATGTATAATAAGGATTTTTTTTTCATGACCATGTATAGTAAGGCTTTTTTTTTTTTTTAACAACCATGTATAATAAGGCTTTTTTTTTTTTAATGACCATGTATGGTAAGGCATTTTTTTTAAATTAAACAACCATGTATAATAAGGTTTTTTTTTTTAATGACCATGTATAGTAAGGCATTTTTCTTTTTATTAAACAACAATGTTAAGGCTTTTTTTTTTTTTAATGACCATGTATAGTAAGGCATTTTTTTTTAAAATTAAACAACAATGTTAAGGCTTTTTTTTTTTTTAATGACCATGTATAGTAAGGCATTTTTGAAGAGATCATGTAAGGCATGGGTTTTTTTTGTTTGTTTGTTTTGTTTTTTTAAACAACCATGTATAATAAGGCTTTGTTTTTTTTTCATGACCATGTATAGTAAGGCATTTATTTTTTAATTAAACAACCATGTATAATAAGGCTTTTTTTTTAATGACCATGTATAGTAAGGCATTTTTTAAGAGATCATGTAAGGCATGTTTTTTTTTTTTTTTTAATTAAACAACCATGTATAATAAGGCTTTTTTCTTTTTTAATGACCATGTATAGTAAGGCATTTTTTTTTTATTAAACAACAATGTTAAGGCTTTTTTTTTTTTCATGACCATGTATAGTAAGGCATTTTTTAAGAGATCATGTAAGGCATGTTTTTTTTTTTTTTTTTTTTTTTTATCAACCATGTATAATAAGGTTTTTTTTCATGACCATGTATAATAAGGCTTTTTTTTTTAAATTAAACAACCATGTATAATAAGGCTTTTTTTTTTTTTTATGACCATGTATAGTAAGGCATTTTTTAAGAGACCATGTAAGGCATGTTTTTTGTTTTGTTTTGTTTTGTTTTTTTTAAACAACCATGTATAATAAGGCTTTTTTTTTCATGACCATGTATAGTAAGGCTTTTTTTTTTTTTAAACAACCATGTAAAATAAGGCTTTTTTTTAATGTCCATGTATAGTAAGGCATTTTTTTTAATTAAACAACCATGTTAAGGCTTTTTTTTTTTTTTTTTTTAATGACCATGTATAGTAAGGCATTTTTTAAGAGTTCATGTAAGGCATGTTTTTGTTTTTTGTTTTTTTTAAACAACCATGTAAAATAAGGCTTTTTTTTCATGACCATGTATAGTAAGGCATTTTTTTTTTATTAAACAACAATGTTAAGGCTTTTTTTTTTAATGACCATGTATAGTAAGGCCCTTCCATCCATCCATCCATTTTCTTGACCGCTTATTCCTCACAAGGGTCGCGGGGGCTGCTGGCGCCTATCTCAGCTGGCTCTGGGCAGTAGGCGGGGGACACCCTGGACTGGTTGCCAACCAATCGCGGGGCACACAGAGACGAACAACCATCCACACTCACACGCACACTTAGGGACAATTCGGAGCGCCCATTTAACCTGCCATGCATGTCTTTGGAATGTGGGAGGAGACCGGAGTACCCGGAGAAGACCCACGCGGGCACGGGGAGAACATGCAAACTCCACCCAGGAAGGTCCGAGCCTGGACTCGAACCGGAGACCTCAGAACTGGGAAGCGGACGTGCTAACCACTCGACTACCGTGCCGCCCTGTATAGTAAGGCATTTTTTTTAATTAAACAACCATGTTAAGGCTTTTTTTTTTTTTTTTTAATGACCATGTATAGTAAGGCATTTTTTAAGAGTTCATGTAAGGCATGTTTTTGTTTTTTGTTTTTTGTTTTTTTAAACAACCATGTAAAATAAGGCTTTTTTTTCATGACCATGTATAGTAAGGCATTTTTTTTTTTATTAAACAACAATGTTAAGGCTTTTTTTTTTTTAATGACCATGTATAGTAAGGCTTTTTTTTTTTTTTTTATTAAACAACCATGTATAATAAGGCTTTTTTTTCATTACCATGTATAGTAAGGCATTTTTTACGAGATCATGTAAGGCATGTTTTTTTTTTGTTTTTTTTTACACAACCATGTATAATAAGGCTTTGTTTTTTTTTTCATGACCATGTATAGTAAGGCATTTATTTTTTAATTAAACAACCATGTATAATAACGCTTTTTTTTTAATGACCATGTATAGTAAGGCATTTTTTAAGAGATCATATAAGGCTTTTTTTTTTTAATTAAACAACCAAGTATAATAAGGCTTTTTTTTTTTTAAATGACCATGTATAGTAAGGCATTTTTTAAGAGATCATGTCAGGCATGTTTTTTTTGTTTTTTTTGTTTTTTTAAACAACCATATAAAATAAGGCTTTTTTTTTATTAAACAACAATGTTAAGGCTTTTTTTTTTAATGACCATGTATAGTAAGGCTTTTTTTTTTTAAATTTAAACAACCATGTATAATAAGGCTTTTTTTCATGACCATGTATAGTAAGGCATTTTTTACGAGATCATGTAAGGCATGTTTTTTTTGTTTTTTTTTGTTGTTTTTTTTATCAACCATGTATAATAAGGCTTTTTTTTCATGACCATGTATAGTAAGGCATTTTTTTTAAAATTAAACAACCAGGTATAATAAGGCTTTTATTTTTTTTTTAATGACCATGTATAGTAAGGCTTTTTTTTTTTTTTTTAATTAAACAACCATGTATAATAAGGCTTTTTTTTTCATGACCATGTATAGTAAGGCATTTTTTAAGAGATCATGTAAGGCATGTTTTTTTTTTTTTTTTTTTTTTTTTTTTTTAAACAACCATGTATAATAAGGCCTTTTTTTTAATGACCATGTATAGTAAGGCCTTTTTTTTTTTAATTAAACAACCATGTATAATAAGGCTTTTTTTTAATGACCATTTAAAGCATTTTTTAAGAGATCATGTAAGGCATGTTTTTTTTTTTTTTTTTTTTTTAAACAACCATGTATAATAACGCTTTTTTTTTCCTGACCATGTATAGTTAGGCATTTTTTAAGAGATCATGTAAGGCATGTTTTTTTTTTTTTTTTTAAACAACCATGTATAATAAGGCCTTTTTTTTAATGACCATGTATAGTAAGGCCTTCTTTTTTTTTTTAATTAAACAACCATGTATAATAAGGCTTTTTTTTAATGACCATTTAAAGCATTTTTTAAGAGATCATGTAAGGCATGTTTTTTTTTTTTTTTTTTTTTAAACAACCATGTATAATAACGCTTTTTTTTTCCTGACCATGTATAGTAAGGCATTTTTTAAGAGATCATGTAAGGCATGTTTTTTTTTTTTTTTTAAACAACCATGTATAATAAGGCTTTTTTTTAATGACCATGTATAGTAAGGCTTTTTTTAAGAGCTCATGTAAGGCATGTTTTTTTTTTTTTTTAAACAACCATGTAAAATAAGGCTTTTTTTTTCATGACCATGTATAGTAAGGCTTTTTTTTTTTTAATTAAACAACCATGTATAATAAGGCTTTGTTTGTTTTTTTCAGGACCATGTATAGTAAGGCATTTATTTTTTAATTAAACAACCATGTATAATAAGGCTTTTTTTTTTTTTTTTTATGACCATGTATAGTAAGGCATTTTTTAAGAGTTCATGTAAGGCATGTTTTTTTTGTTTTTTTTAATTAAACAACCATGTTTAATAAGGCTTTTTTTTTTAATGACCATGTATAGTAAGGCATTTTTTAAGGGATCATATAAGGCTTTTTTTTTTTAATTAAACAACCATGTATAATAAGGCTTTTTTTTTTTTTAAAATGACCATGGTAAGGCATTTTTTAAGAGATCATGTAAGGCATGTTTTTGTTTTTTGTTTTTTTTAAACAACCATGTATAATAAGGCTTTTTTTTTCATGACCATGTATAGTAAGGCTTTTTTTTTTTTTAAACAACCATGTATAATAAGGCTTTTTTTTTTTAATGACCATGTATGGTAAGGCATTTTTTTTTAATTAAACAACCATGTATAATAAGGCTTTTTTTTTTAATGACCATGTATAGTAAGGCATTTTTTTTTTATTAAACAACAATGTTAAGGTTTTTTTTTTTTTTTTTTTAATGACCATGTATAGTAAGGCATTTTTTACGAGATCATGTAAGGCATGTTTTTTTTTTTTTTTTTTTTTTTTTTTTTTTTTTTTTTTTTAAACAACCATGTATAATAAGGCTTTGGTTTTTTTTTCATGACCATGTATAGTAAGGCATTTATTTTTTAATTAAACAACCATGTATAATAAGGCTTTTTTTTTTTTTTAATGACCATGTATAGTAAGGCATTTTTTAAGAGTTCATGTAAGGCATGTTTTTTTTTAATTTTTTTTATTAAACAACCATGTATAATAAGGCTTTTTTTTTTAAAATGACCATGTATAGTAAGGCATTTTTTAAGAGATCATGTAAGGCATGTTTTTGTTTTTTGTTTTTTTTAAACAACCATGTATAATAAGGCTTTTTTTTTCATGACCATGTATAGTAAGGCTTTTTTTTTTTTTAAACAACCATGTATAATAAGGCTTTTTTTTTTTTAATGACCATGTATGGTAAGGCATTTTTTTTAAATTAAACAACCATGTATAATAAGGCTTTTTTTTTAATGACCATGTATAGTAAGGCATTTTTTTTTTTTATTAAACAACAATGTTAAGGCTTTTTTTTTTTTTTAATGACCATGTATAGTAAGGCATTTTTTTTTTAATTAAACAACAATGTTAAGGCTTTTTTTTTTTTTTTTTCATGACCATGTATAGTAAGGCATTTTTGAAGAGATCATGTAAGGCATGTTTTTTTTTTTTTGTTTGTTTTGTTTTTTTAAACAACCATGTATAATAAGGCTTTGTTTTTTTTTCATGACCATGTATAGTAAGGCATTTATTTTTTAATTAAACAACCATGTATAATAAGGCTTTTTTTTTAATGACCATGTATAGTAAGGCATTTTTTAAGAGATCATGTAAGGCATGTTTTTTTTGTTTTTTTAATTAAACAACCATGTATAACAAGGCTTTTTTCTTTTTTAATGACCATGTATAGTAAGGCTTTTTTTTTTTTTTATTAAACAACCATGTATAATAAGGTTTTTTTTTAATGACCATGTATAGTAAGGCATTTTTGAAGAGATCATGTAAGGCATGTTTTTGTTTTTTGTTTTTTTTAAGCAACCATGTATAATAAGGCTTTTTTTCATGACCATGTATAGTAAGGCTTTTTTTTTTAAACAACCATGTATAATAAGGCTTTTTTTTTTTAATGACCATGTATGGTAAGGCATTTTTTAAAAATTAAACAACCATGTATAATAAGGCTTTTTTATTTAATGACCATGTATAGTAAGGCTTTTTTTAAATTAAAGAACCATGTATAATAAGGCTTTTTTTTTTAAATGACCATGTATAGTAAGGCATTTTTGAAGAGATCATGTAAGGCATGTTTTTTTTGTTTGTTTGTTTTGTTTTTTAAACAACCATGTATAATAAGGCTTTGTTTTTTTTTCATGACCATGTATAGTAAGGCATTTATTTTTTAATTAAACAACCATGTATAATAAGGCTTTTTTTTTTTTAATGACCATGTATAGTAAGGCATTTTTTAAGAGATCATGTAAGGCATGCTTTTTTTTTTTTTTTTAATTAAACAACCATGTATAATAAGTTTTTTTTTTTTTAATGACCATGTATAGTAAGGCATTTTTTAAGAGATCATGTAAGGCATGTTTTTGTTTTTTGTTTTTTTTAAACAACCATGTATAATAAGGCTTTTTTTTTCATGACCATGTATAGTAAGGCTTTTTTTTTTTTAACAACCATGTATAATAAGGCTTTTTTTTTTTTAATGACCATGTATGGTAAGGCATTTTTTTTAAATTAAACAACCATGTATAATAAGGCTTTTTTTTTAATGACCATGTATAGTAAGGCATTTTTTTTTTTATTAAACAACAATGTTAAGGCTTTTTTTTTTTTTTAATGACCATGTATAGTAAGGCATTTTTTTTTTAATTAAACAACAATGTTAAGGCTTTTTTTTTTTTTTTTTCATGACCATGTATATTAAGGCATTTTTGAAGAGATCATGTAAGGCATGTTTTTTTTGTTTTGTTTGTTTTGTTTTTTTAAACAACCATGTATAATAAGGCTTTGTTTTTTTTTCATGACCATGTATAGTAAGGCATTTATTTTTTAATTAAACAACCATGTATAATAAGGCTTTTTTTTTTAATGACCATGTATAGTAAGGCATTTTTTAAGAGATCATGTAAGGCATGTTTTTTTTTTTTTTTAATTAAACAACCATGTATAATAAGGCTTTTTTCTTTTTTAATGACCATGTATAGTAAGGCTTTTTTTTTTTTTTTAATTAAACAACCATGTATAATAAGGTTTTTTTTAATGACCATGTATAGTAAGGCATTTTTTAAGGGATCATTTAAGGCTTTTTTTTTTTAATTAAACAACCATGTATAATAAGGCTTTTTTTTTTTTAAATGACCATGTATAGTAAGGCATTTTTTAAGAGATCATGTAAGGCATGTTTTTGTTTTTTGTTTTTTTTAAACAACCATGTATAATAAGGCTTTTTTTCATGACCATGTATAGTAAGGCTTTTTTTTTTAAACAACCATGTATAATAAGGCTTTTTTTTTTTAATTACCATGTATGGTAAGGCATTTTTTTTTAAATTAAACAACCATGTATAATAAGGCTTTTTTTTTAATGACCATGTATAGTAAGGCATTTTTGAAGAGATCATGTAAGGCATGTTTTTTTTGTTTGTTTGTTTTGTTTTTTAAACAACCATGTATAATAAGGCTTTGTTTTTTTTTCATGACCATGTATAGTAAGGCATTTATTTTTTAATTAAACAACCATGTATAATAAGGCTTTTTTTTTTTAATGACCATGTATAGTAAGGCATTTTTTAAGAGATCATGTAAGGCATGCTTTTTTTTTTTTTTTTAATTAAACAACCATGTATAATAAGTTTTTTTTTTTTTAATGACCATGTATAGTAAGGCTTTTTTTTTTTATTAAACAACAATGTTAAGGCTTTTTTTTTTTCATGACCATGTATAGTCAGGCATTTTAAAGAGATCATGTAAGGCATGTTTTTTTTTTTTTTTTTTTAATCAACCATGTATAATAAGGTTTTTTTTTTCATGACCATGTATAATAAGGCTTTTTTTTTTTTTATTAAACAACCATGTATAATAAGGCTTTTTTTTTTTTTTTTTTATGACCATGTATAGTAAGGCATTTTTTAAGAGATCATGTAAGGCATGTTTTTTGTTTTGTTTTGTTTTTTTAAACAACCATGTATAATAAGGCTTTTTTTTTCATGACCATGTATAGTAAGGCTTTTTTTTTTTTTTAAACAACCATGTAAAATAAGGCTTTTTTTTAATGACCATGTATAGTAAGGCATTTTTTTTTAATTAAACAACCATGTTAAGGCTTTTTTTTTTTTTTTTTAATGACCATGTATAGTAAGGCATTTTTTAAGAGATCATGTAAGGCATGTTTTTTTTTTTTTTTTTTTTTTAAACAACCATGTATAATAAGGCTTTTAATTTTCATGACCATGTATAGTAAGGCATTTTTTTTAAATTAAACAACCATGTATAATAAGGCTTTTTTTTTAATGACCATGTATAGTAAGGCATTTTTTTTTTTTATTAAACAACAATGTTAAGGCTTTTTTTTTTTTTTAATGACCATGTATAGTAAGGCATTTTTTTTTTAATTAAACAACAATGTTAAGGCTTTTTTTTTTTTTTTTCATGACCATGTATAGTAAGGCATTTTTGAAGAGATCATGTAAGGCATGTTTTTTTTTTTTTGTTTGTTTTGTTTTTTTAAACAACCATGTATAATAAGGCTTTGTTTTTTTTTCATGACCATGTATAGTAAGGCATTTATTTTTTAATTAAACAACCATGTATAATAAGGCTTTTTTTTTTAATGACCATGTATAGTAAGGCATTTTTTAAGAGATCATGTAAGGCATGTTTTTTTTGTTTTTTTAATTAAACAACCATGTATAATAAGGCTTTTTTCTTTTTTAATGACCATGTATAGTAAGGCTTTTTTTTTTTTTATTAAACAACCATGTATAATAAGGTTTTTTTTTAATGACCATGTATAGTAAGGCATTTTTGAAGAGATCATGTAAGGCATGTTTTTGTTTTTTGTTTTTTTTAAGCAACCATGTATAATAAGGCTTTTTTTCATGACCATGTATAGTAAGGCTTTTTTTTTTAAACAACCATGTATAATAAGGCTTTTTTTTTTTAATGACCATGTATGGTAAGGCATTTTTTTAAAATTAAACAACCATGTATAATAAGGCTTTTTTATTTAATGACCATGTATAGTAAGGCTTTTTTTAAATTAAAGAACCATGTATAATAAGGCTTTTTTTAAATGACCATGTATAGTAAGGCATTTTTGAAGAGATCATGTAAGGCATGTTTTTTTTGTTTGTTTGTTTTGTTTTTTAAACAACCATGTATAATAAGGCTTTGTTTTTTTTTCATGACCATGTATAGTAAGGCATTTATTTTTTAATTAAACAACCATGTATAATAAGGCTTTTTTTTTTAATGACCATGTATAGTAAGGCATTTTTTAAGAGATCATGTAAGGCATGCTTTTTTTTTTTTTTTTAATTAAACAACCATGTATAATAAGTTTTTTTTTTTTTAATGACCATGTATAGTAAGGCATTTTTTAAGAGATCATGTAAGGCATGTTTTTGTTTTTTGTTTTTTTTAAACAACCATGTATAATAAGGCTTTTTTTTTCATGACCATGTATAGTAAGGCTTTTTTTTTTTTAACAACCATGTATAATAAGGCTTTTTTTTTTTTAATGACCATGTATGGTAAGGCATTTTTTTTAAATTAAACAACCATGTATAATAAGGCTTTTTTTTTAATGACCATGTATAGTAAGGCATTTTTTTTTTTTATTAAACAACAATGTTAAGGCTTTTTTTTTTTTTTAATGACCATGTATAGTAAGGCATTTTTTTTTAATTAAACAACAATGTTAAGGCTTTTTTTTTTTTTTTTTCATGACCATGTATATTAAGGCATTTTTGAAGAGATCATGTAAGGCATGTTTTTTTTTTTTTGTTTGTTTTGTTTTTTTAAACAACCATGTATAATAAGGCTTTGTTTTTTTTTCATGACCATGTATAGTAAGGCATTTATTTTTTAATTAAACAACCATGTATAATAAGGCTTTTTTTTTTAATGACCATGTATAGTAAGGCATTTTTTAAGAGATCATGTAAGGCATGTTTTTTTTTTTTTTTTAATTAAACAACCATGTATAATAAGGCTTTTTTCTTTTTTAATGACCATGTATAGTAAGGCTTTTTTTTTTTTTTAATTAAACAACCATGTATAATAAGGTTTTTTTTTAATGACCATGTATAGTAAGGCATTTTTTAAGGGATCATTTAAGGCTTTTTTTTTTTAATTAAACAACCATGTATAATAAGGCTTTTTTTTTTTTAAATGACCATGTATAGTAAGGCATTTTTTAAGAGATCATGTAAGGCATGTTTTTGTTTTTTGTTTTTTTTAAACAACCATGTATAATAAGGCTTTTTTTCATGACCATGTATAGTAAGGCTTTTTTTTTTAAACAACCATGTATAATAAGGCTTTTTTTTTTAATTACCATGTATGGTAAGGCATTTTTTTTTAAATTAAACAACCATGTATAATAAGGCTTTTTTTTTAATGACCATGTATAGTAAGGCATTTTTGAAGAGATCATGTAAGGCATGTTTTTTTTGTTTGTTTGTTTTGTTTTTTAAACAACCATGTATAATAAGGCTTTGTTTTTTTTTCATGACCATGTATAGTAAGGCATTTATTTTTTAATTAAACAACCATGTATAATAAGGCTTTTTTTTTTTAATGACCATGTATAGTAAGGCATTTTTTAAGAGATCATGTAAGGCATGCTTTTTTTTTTTTTTTTAATTAAACAACCATGTATAATAAGTTTTTTTTTTTTTAATGACCATGTATAGTAAGGCTTTTTTTTTTTATTAAACAACAATGTTAAGGCTTTTTTTTTTTCATGACCATGTATAGTCAGGCATTTTAAAGAGATCATGTAAGGCATGTTTTTTTTTGTTTTTTTTTAATCAACCATGTATAATAAGGTTTTTTTTTCATGACCATGTATAATAAGGCTTTTTTTTTTTTATTAAACAACCATGTATAATAAGGCTTTTTTTTTTTTTTTTTTTATGACCATGTATAGTAAGGCA
The DNA here is from genome assembly GCF_051991245.1 of Festucalex cinctus. Taxonomy (NCBI): domain Eukaryota; kingdom Metazoa; phylum Chordata; class Actinopteri; order Syngnathiformes; family Syngnathidae; genus Festucalex; species Festucalex cinctus. Next base: position 14,613,808 of record NC_135417.1, read on the forward strand.
TTTTTTAAGAGATCATGTAAGGCATGTTTTTTGTTTTGTTTTGTTTTTTTAAACAACCATGTATAATAAGGCTTTTTTTTTCATGACCATGTATAGTAAGGCTTTTTTTTTTTTTTAAACAACCATGTAAAATAAGGCTTTTTTTTAATGACCATGTATAGTAAGGCATTTTTTTTTTATTAAACAACCATGTTAAGGCTTTTTTTTTTTTTTTTTTAATGACCATGTATAGTAAGGCATTTTTTAAGAGATCATGTAAGGCATGTTTTTTTTTTTTTTTTTTTTTTAAACAACCATGTATAATAAGGCTTTTAATTTTCATGACCATGTATAGTAAGGCATTTTTTTTTAATTAAACAACCATGTATAATAAGGCTTTTTTTTTCATGACCATGTATAGTAAGGCTTTTTTTTTTTTTAAACAACCATGTAAAATAAGGCTTTTTTTTTAATGACCATGTATAGTAAGGCATTTTTTTTTAATTAAACAACCATGTTAAGGCTTTTTTTTTTTTTTTTTTAATGACCATGTATAGTAAGGCATTTTTTAAGAGATCATGCAAGGCAGTTATTTATTTATTTATTTAACTATGTATAATAGAATAACTATAGTAGCAGACGATTCTTGCACGTGAGTGACTAATTGATCCCATCTGTGTCAGGTGGTACACTCTCCTGATGGCGCTGCCCACACTGACCGCCGGCCTGGTGACCCAAAAGAAGGTGGCGTTCGGAGCCCTGGTGTGGGCGGCGGCTTCTCTGTCCGGCGGCGTTTCGGCCGTCCCGGTCCCCTTCGTGGCCTCTGTGGTGGACTCGAGCGTGGCCGTGCGGGTTCTGTGCAAAGCGCAGGCGTCGCTCTGCCTGGACGACGTGTCCGTGGAGCGTCTGGCCTGCCGGCGAGGCCTGGAACCGGCGCGTCTCAAAGCCCTGCGGGTGTGCCCGCTCTCGGTCGAGGTCACCAAGAAGGAGGTAAAGAGACGACTGGCGGTGGCGGAGAAAGACAGGTCCACGCTGTCCTCCAGGTTGGTGCAGATGGCCGTGCCCAGACACGCCCTCTCTGCCGGACGCTCCTTCACCACCATGATGCACGCCTTGAACAGCGCCATTGACGACATGGCCGCCGACGCTGAGAAGATTTTGGCGTTAGCTTTTTGTTGAGAATATTATGTCCTTCAGTTGATTGTTTATGTATTCAGTTGATGTGTAATGTTGCGCTTGTGCCACTGTGAGGCGCCCAAACACTTTGTTCTTTTACATTCCTTTGTTCTTTTATCTTTCTTTTATTTCCTTGTTGAGCCTGGAGGCTGATGAGTGCAGACGTGCTTTGTGTGCTCCACAATAAATACGCCACACTTGGCTAAAGAAACTTAATCTCTCTGTCATCCATTCATCCGAATGCATCGTGAAGCTGCCAAAATTTAACACTTTTGCTAGAAGGCAAAGATAAAAATAAAAATGAATATAAATGAAAATAAAAATAGCAAATAAATAAATAAATATGCATAAAAATTGGGAATTATATTTTTATATCCATTTTTATTTTCAATTTTAGTCATTTATTTATTTATTTATTTATTTAGTCATTCATTTATTTTTCATAATTTTTGATGGTTTCAATCCATCTCGCAAAAATCAGATTACATGTGCCTTGTGACTTCAAACTACAAAAGAGCCATCAAGTTTTAGTCTTTGCCCCCCCCCAAAAAAAAACCCCCAAAAAGGATTCAATTTCTTAAAAAAAGAACTCATTTGCATAGTCGGATGGAATACAATTTTATTGAATTTTCAGTTAAAAATTAAGTTCCACGCTCTGCACAGACAACAGTTCACAAAAAAATAAACATTTATAGTACAACTTTGATAAATAGATATTTAAAAAAACGAGCATGCATGTAAGGCATGTTTTTTGTTTTTTTGTTTTTTTGTTTTTTTAAATGAAACAACCATGTATATTAAGGCTTTTTTTTAATGACTATGTATAGTAAGGCATTTTTTAAGAGTGCATGTAAGGCATGTTTTTTTTAATTTTTTAATTAAACAACCATGTATAATACGGCTTTGTTTTAATGACCATGTATAGTAAGGCATTTTTTAAGAGTTCATGTAAGGCATGTTTTTTTTTATTTTTTTTTTTAATTTAAACAACCATGTATAATAAGGCTTTTTTTTAATGACCATGTATAGTAAGGCATTTTTTAAGAGTGCATGTAAGGCATGTTTTTTTTTTTTTTTTTTAAATTAAACAACCATGTATAATAAGGCTTTTTTTAAATGACCATGTATAGTAAGGCATTTTTTAAGAGTTCATGTAAGGCATGTTTTTTTTTATTTTTAAATTAAACAACCATGTATAATAAGGCTTTTTTTTAATGACCATGTATAGTAAGGCATTTTTTAATAGTTCATGTAAGGCATGTTTTTGTTGTTGTTTTTTTTTAAATTAAACAACATTTTTTAATAGTTCATGTAAGGCATGTTTTTTTGTTTTTTTTTAAATTAAACAACCATGTGTAATAAGGCTTTTTTTTAATGACCATGTATAGTAAGGCATTTTTTAAGAGTTCATGTAAGGAATGTTTTTCTTTTTTTTTTTTTTAAATTAAACAACCATGTATAATAAGGCTTTTTTTTTAATGACCATGTATAGTAAGGCATTTTTTAAGAGTTCATGTAAGGCATGTTTTTTTTTTTTTTTTAATTAAACAACCATGTATAATAAGGCTTTTTTTTTTAATGACCATGTATAGTAAGGCATTTTTTTTTAATTAAACAACCATGTATAATAAGGCTTTTTTTGAATGACCATGTATAGTAAGGCATTTTTTAAGAGTTCATGTAAGGCATGTTTTTTTTTTTTTTTTTTTAATTAAACAACCATGTATAATAAGGCTTTTTTTGAATGACCATGTATAGTAAGGCATTTTTTAAGAGTTCATGTAAGGCATGTTTTTTTTTTTTTTTTTTTTTATTAAACAACCATGTATAATAAGGCTTTTTTTTAATGACCATGTATAGTAAGGCATTTTTTTAAAATTAAACAACCATGTATAATAAGGCTTTTTTTTAATGAAAGGCATTTTTTAAGAGTTCATGTAAGGCACGTTTTTTTTTAATTTATTTATTTATTTATTTTTTAATTAAACAACCATGTATAATCAGGCTTTTTTTTTTAATGACCATGTATAGTAAGGCATTTTTTAATAGTTCATGTAAGGCATGTTTTTTTTTTTTTTTTTTTTTTTTATTAAACAACCATGTATAATAAGGCTTTTTTTAATGACCATGTATAGTAAGGCATTTTTTAAGAGTTCATGTAAGGCATTTTTATTTTTTTTTTAATTAAACAACCATGTATAATAAGGCTTTTTTTTTTTAATGACCATGTATAGTAAGGCATTTTTTAAGAGTTCATGTAAGGCATGTTTTTTTTTTTTTTTTTAATTAAACAACCATGTATAATAAGGCTTTTTTTTTTAATGACCATGTATAGTAAGGCATTTTTTAAGAGTTCATGTAAGGCATGTTTTTTTTTTGTTTTTTTTTAATTACACAACCATGTATAATAAGGCTTTTTTTTTTTTAATGACCATGTATAGTAAGGCATTTTTTAAGAGTTCATGTAAGGCATGTTTTTTTTTTGTTTTTTTTTAATTACACAACCATGTATAATAAGGCTTTTTTTTTTTTAATGACCATGTATAGTAAGGCATTTTTTAAGAGTTCATGTAAGGCATGTTTTTTTTGTTTTTTTTTAAATTAGACAACCATGTATAATAAGGCTTTTTTTTAATGACCATGTATAGTAAGGCATTTTTTAAGAGTTCATGTAAGGCATGTTTTTTTTTTTTTTTTTAATTAAACAACCATGTATAATAAGGCTTTTTTTTTAATGACCATGTATAGTAAGGCATTTTTTAAGAGTTCATGTAAGGCATGTTTTTTTTTTTTTTTTTTTTTTAATTAAACAACCATGTATAATAAGGCTTTTTTTTTTTTTTAATGACCATGTATAGTAAGGCATTTTTTAAGAGTTCATGTAAGGCATGTTTTTTTTGTTTTGTTTTTTAAATTAAACAACCATGTATAATAAGGCTTTTTTTTAATGACCATGTATAGTAAGGCATTTTTTAAGAGTTCATGTAAGGCATGTTTTTTTTTTTTTTTTTTTATTAAACAACCATGTATAATAAGGCTTTTTTTTTTAATGACCATGTATAGTAAGGCTTTTTTTTAAAAATTAAACAACCATGTATAATAGGGCTTTTTTTTAATGACCATGTATAGTAAGGCATTTTTTAAGAGTTCATGTAAGGCATGTTTGTTTTTTTTTTTTTGTTTTTTTAAATTAAACAACCATGTATAATAAGGCTTTTTTTTTAATGACCATGTATAGTAAGGCATTTTTTAAGAGTTCATGTAAGGCATGTTTTTTTTTATTTTATTTTTTTTATTAAACAACCATGTATAATAAGGCTTTTTTTTAAATGACCATGTAGAGTAAGGCATTTTTTAAGAGTTCATGTAAGGCATGTTTTTTTTTGTTTTTTTTTAAATTAGACAACCATGTATAATAAGGCTTTTTTTTAATGACCATGTATAGTAAGGCATTTTTTAAGAGTTCATGTAAGGCATGTTTTTTTTTTTTTTTTTAATTAAACAACCATGTATAATAAGGCTTTTTTTTTAATGACCATGTATAGTAAGGCATTTTTTAAGAGTTCATGTAAGGCATGTTTTTTTTTTTTTTTTTTTTTAATTAAACAACCATGTATAATAAGGCTTTTTTTTTTTTTTAATGACCATGTATAGTAAGGCATTTTTTAAGAGTTCATGTAAGGCATGTTTTTTTTGTTTTGTTTTTTAAATTAAACAACCATGTATAATAAGGCTTTTTTTTAATGACCATGTATAGTAAGGCATTTTTTAAGAGTTCATGTAAGGCATGTTTTTTTTTTTTTTTTTTAATTAAACAACCATGTATAATAAGGCTTTTTTTTTTAATGACCATGTATAGTAAGGCTTTTTTTTTTAAATTAAACAACCATGTATAATAGGGCTTTTTTTTAATGACCATGTATAGTAAGGCATTTTTTAAGAGTTCATGTAAGGCATGTTTTTTTTTTTGTTTTTGTTTTTTTAAATTAAACAACCATGTATAATAAGGCTTTTTTTTAATGACCATGTATAGTAAGGCATTTTTTAAGAGTTCATGTAAGGCATGTTTTTTTTTATTTTATTTTTTTTATTAAACAACCATGTATAATAAGGCTTTTTTTTAAATGACCATGTAGAGTAAGGCATTTTTTAAGAGTGCATGTAAGGCATGTTTTTTTTTTTTTTTAATTAAACAACCATGTATAATAAGGCTTTTTTTTTTAATGACCATGTATAGGAAGGCATTTTTTAAGAGTTCATGTAAGGCATGTTTTTTTTTTTTTTTTTATTAAACAACCATGTATAATAAGGCTTTTTTTTTAATGACCATGTATAGTAAGGCATTTTTTAAGAGTTCATTAAGGCATGTTTTTTTTTTTTAAATTAAACAACCATGTATAATAAGGCTTTTTTTTTTTAATGACCATGTATAGTAAGGCATTTTTTTTAAATTAAACAACCATGTATAATAAGGCTTTTTTTTAATGACCATGTATAGTAAGGCATTTTTTAAGAGTTCATGTAAGGCACGTTTTTTTTTTTAATTTATTTATTTATTTATTTTTTAATTAAACAACCATGTATAATCAGGCTTTTTTTTTTTTATGACCATGTATAGTAAGGCATTTTTTAATAGTTCATGTAAGGCATGTTTTTTTAGGGCCCGAGCAGCGACCGCTGCGAGGTCCCTATTGTTTTTGTAAAAATTATTATTATTATTATTATTATTAGGGCCCGAGCAGCGACCGCTGCGAGGTCCCTATTGTTTTTGTAAAAATTATTATTATTATTATTATTATTATTATTATTATTATTATTATTATTCTTCTTCTTCTTCTTTATTCTCCGCAAACAATCGCGATTTTGGGTACCTAAATATTCACGAAAACTCACCAAACTTTGCACACTCCTCAGGTCCGGCGAAAAATTTGATATTATGAAGTCGTTATAACAACGCGACTCTATAGCGCCCCCTAGCGTAGAAAAATAAAAACCAAGCCCGACACGTTTGAGCTAGAGCAACGAAAATTGGCAGGCACGTGTAGCACCCCGAGACGCACAAAAAAGTCTATTGGGACCATGTAGCTAAAATGTACAGGAAGTGAGCTATGAATTTTTTAATGTCCAATTTTGGCCTATTTTGGCACATTCACTGTGGTCATGCTTTTTCCCCCTTTGCAAACATTTTTCATCCAATTGACTTCAAACTTGGCATTTATCATCTCAAGACCTAAGAGAACAGCTGGGCAAAACATCTTGCCTTTTCGAAATACTATACGACGGGGGCGGAGCATCAAATATTGCCTTTAAAATTTCATTTGTCCAGAAAGAGCAAATGCTTAATAACTCCCATGTTCAAGCTCCAAAAAATCTCAAACTTCTCAGGCAACGTAATAGTCACAGCCTGAAAACATCTATATGACAAAATTCAGTTATACATATAGCGCCACCTAGTGGTTACAATAAATGTCATACTTTACGTTTTTAGCTACTGTGCTGAGCTTGTTGAAGGGATCCATTTGAAAATTGGTCAGAAAAGCCTTAAGATGTTGATCATGCCCCACACCGAATATTGTAACTTTTCGTCAAAGGGCGTGGCCGCTACGGTGACGCAAAATCTGAAGATTTTTCGTGAAAATAAAAGCTGCATTAACTTGACCGAGATGATCCTATCTTCTCAAAATTTCACACATTTGATGAGAGTCCAGCTCTAAAGACATCTACTAACTTACATTTCATCTAACTGATATCGCCACCTAGTGGCAATTTTTTTTCTTACGAATTTTCTTCTACGTTTTTCTCCAAACACGTTAACTGGACCTACCTCATATTTGCTCAGAGGAGGGTTTCGGCCTTCATGATGTCACAACACGAAGTTTGTGAGTTTTCGCGAATTGCTGTAGGCGTGGCTAAGCGCTGTTCGCCAAGAAAACAACGCCAGTTTTGAGGGTCTAAACATGCACAGAAACTCCTGAAACTTGGCACACACATCTGGCCTGGTAAAATGAGCAATATTTTATTGTTGATTGTGCTATTTTTACAAAAATGAGTCAATAGCGCCCCCTCGAAATTTTTAACGAAGCAGCCCCGGTTGTACGTTTAAGCAAGAACGCCGAATATTTTTAAGTGTATGAGGGAGCCCAAGACCTACAAAAAAGTCTCTTGTACCCATATGCTAAAATGAACAGGAAGTGAGCTACGAATTTTTGAATGTCCCATTTTTGACGATTTTTGCACATTCACAGGGGGCAGACTTTTGCCCACTTCTCCTACACGTTTCATCCGACTGAGTTAAGACTTGGCCTGGACCATGTCAAGACCTGAGCCAACGACAGGGGGAAAAATTTTGACTTTTCGAAATACTATATGATGAGGGCGGGGCATCAAAATTTGTGTTTCACAATGAAAAAGGATATGCTTGATAACTCCCCGGTACATGCTCCAAAAAATCCCAAACTTGACATGTATGTTTATCGTCAAGGCCTGAAGTTATCTCTATGACAACATTCAGTTATATATGCAGCGCCACCTAGCCCTTGAGGCATGAAAAAAAAATACCCCACATACGGTATTTTGTACAAAAAATGTACACTCATTCTAAGTGTGATAACTAAGTCATTTATGAATATTTTTTTAGTTTCCACCACTCAAAATGTTCACTGGCATCAGACTTATCCAAACATATATATATTTTTATTTATTTTTGATAGCCTCTATGGACATTAAAAGCAATATCGTGAATGAAGGATATGCTTAATAACTCCACGGTACATGCTCCAAAAAAAAATCCCACACTTGACATGTATGCTTATAATCAAGGCCTGAAGGTATCTCTATGACAACATTCAGTTATAAATACAGCGCCACCTAGCCCTTGAGGCTTATATAAAAAAAAAAAAAAAATACCCCACATACGGTATTTTGTACAAAAAATGTACACTCATTCTAAGTGTGATAACTAAGTCATTTATGAATATTCTTTTAGTTTCCACCACTCAAATTGTTCACTGGCTTCACACCGATCCAAACGTATGTACGTTTCCATTTTGTTTTATTCATTTTTGATTGCCCCTTTGGACAATAAAAGTAACATTGTGCAATGAGTACAACGAGCGATGATGTGTATATACACTTTTACAAAAAAATACCAATCAGGGCAACTCATTGCCTAAAAATAAAAAAGGACGCTGATTTTTGCAGGTCTTAACAATCACCAAAACCCGTTGAGCTTGACACACACACTGGCAAAAAAATATTCTACATGTAAACGTTTATTATGCCATTTTCAAAGAAATTTTGCTTCCAATATGCCAGTACCCCAACGTGCCAGTACCCCAACGTGCAAGTACCCCAACGTGCAAGGACCCCAACGTGGCCCGGGCTGCGAGGGCCCTTTATAGCTGCTCGCAGCTCTAGTTATTATTATTCTTCTTCTTCTTCTTCTTTATTCTCCGCAAACGATCGCGATTTTGGGTACCTAAACATTCACGAAAACTCACCGAACTTTGCACACTCCTCAGGCCCGGCGAAAAATTTGATATTATTAAGTCGTCATAACAATGCGACTCGATAGCGCCCCCTAGCGTAGAAAAATAAAAACCAAGCCCGGCACGTTTGAGCTAGAGCAACAAAAATTGGCAGGCACGTGTAGCACCCCGAGACGCACAAAAAAGTCTATTGGGACCATGTAGCTAAAATGTACAGGAAGTGAGCTATGAATTTTTTTATGTCCAATTTTGGCCTATTTTGGCACATTCACTGTGGTCATGCTTTTTCCCCCTTTGCAAACATTTTTCATCCAATTGACTTCAAACTTGGCATTTATCATCTCAAGACCTGAGAGAAAAACTGGGCAAAACATCTTGCCTTTTTGAAATACTATATGACGGGGGCGGGGCATCAAATATTGCCTTTAAAATTTCATTTGTCCAGAAAGAGCAAATGCTTAATAACTCCCATGTTCAAGCTCCAAAAAATCTCAAACTTCTCAGGCAACGTAATAGTCACGGCCTGAAAACATCTATATGATAAAATTCAGTTATACATATAGCGCCACCTAGTGGTTACAATAAATGTCATACTTTACGTTTTTAGCTACTGTGCTGAGCTTGTTGAAGGGATCCATTTGAAAATTGGTCAGAAAAGGCTTAAGATGTTGATCATGCCCCACACCGAATATTGTAACTTTTCGCCAAAGGGCGTGGCCGCTACGGTGACGCAAAGTCTGAAGATTTTTCGTGAAAATAAAAGCTGCATTAACTTGACCGAGATGATCCTATCTTCCCAAAATTTCACACATTTGATGAGAGTCCAGCCCTAAAGACATCTACTGACTTATATTTCATCTAACTGATAGCGCCACCTAGTGGCAATTTTTTTTATTACGAATTTTCTTCTACGTTTTTCTCCAAACACGTTAACTGGACCTACCTCATATTTGCTCAGATGAGGGTTTCGGCCTTCATGATGTCACAACACGAAGTTTGTGAGTTTTCGCGAATTGCTGTGGGTGTGGCTAAGCGCTGTTCGCCAAGAAAACAACGCCAGTTTTGAGGGTCTAAACATGCACAGAAACTCATGAAACTTGGCACACACATCTGGCCTGGTAAAATGAGCAATATTTTATTGTTGATTGTGCTATTTTTACAAAAATGACTCAATAGCGCCCCCTAGAAGTTTTTAACGAAGCAGCCCCGGTTGTACGTTTAAGCAAGAACGACGAATATTTTTAGGTGTATGAGGGAGCGCAAGACCTACAAAAAAGTCTCTTGTACCCATATGCTAAAATGAACAGGAAGTGAGCTACGAATTTTTGAATGTCCCATTTTTGACAATTTTTGCACATTCACAGGGCGCAGACTTTTGCCCACTTCTCCTACACGTTTCATCTGACTGAGTTAAGACTTGACCTGGACCATGTCAAGACCTGAGCCAACGACAGGGGGAAAAATCTTGACCTTTCGAAATACTATATGATGAAGGCGGGGCATCAAAATTTGTGTTTCGCACTGAAAAAGGATATGCTTAATAACTCCCCGGTACATGCTCCAAAAAATCCCAAACTTGACATGTATGTTTATCATCAAGGCCTGAAGCTATCTCTATGACAACATTCAGTTATATATGCAGCGCCACCTAGCCCTTGAGGCATAAAAAAAAAATACCCCACATACGGTATTTTGTACAAAAAATGTAAACTCATTCTAAGTGTGATAACTAAGTCATTTATGAATATTCTTTTAGTTTCCACCACTCAAAATGTTCACTGGCATCAGACTTATCCAAACATATATATATTTTTATTTATTTTTGATAGCCTCTGTGGACATTAAAAGCAATATCGTGAATGAAGGATATGCTTAATAACTCCACGGTACATGCTCCAAAAAAAATCCCACACTTGACATGTATGCTTATAATCAAGGCCTGAAGGTATCTCGATGACAACATTCAGTTATAAATACAGCGCCACCTAGCCCTTGAGGCTTATATAAAAAAAAAAAAACCACATACGGTATTTTGTACAAAAAAATGTAAACTCATTCTAAGTGTGATGACTAAGTCATTTCTGAATATTCTTTTAGTTTCCACCACTCAAATTGTTCACTGGCTTCACACCGATCCAAACGTATGTACGTTTCCATTTTGTTTTATTCATTTTTGATTGACCCTTTGGACAATAAAAGTAACATTGTGCAATGAGTACAACGAGCGATGATGTATATATACACTTTTACAAAAAATACCAATCAGGGCAACTCATTGCCTAAAAATAAAAAAGGACGCTGATTTTTGCAGGTCTTAACAATCACCAAAACCCGTTGAGCTTGACACACACTGGCAAAAAAAATATTCTACATGTAAACGTTTATTATGCCATTTTCAAAGAAATTTTGCTTCCAATATGCCAGTACCCCAACGTGCCAGTACCCTAACGTGCAAGTACCCCAACGTGCAAGGACTCCAACGTGGCCCGGGCTGCGAGGGCCCTTTATAGCTGCTCGCAGCTCTAGTTTTGTTTTGTTTTTTTAATTAAACAACCATGTATAATAAGGCTTTTTTTTAATGACCATGTATAGTAAGGCATTTTTTAAGAGTTCATGTAAGGCATGTTTTTTTTTTTTTTTAAATTAAACAACCATGTATAATACGGCTTTGTTTTAATGACCATGTATAGTAAGGCATTTTTTAAGAGTTCATGTAAGGCATGTTTTTTTTTATTTTTTTTTTTAATTTAAACAACCATGTATAATAAGGCTTTTTTTTAATGACCATGTATAGTAAGGCATTTTTTAAGAGTGCATGTAAGGCATGTTTTTTTTTTTTTTTTTTAAATTAAACAACCATGTATAATAAGGCTTTTTTTAAATGACCATGTATAGTAAGGCATTTTTTAAGAGTTCATGTAAGGCATGTTTTTTTTTATTTTTAAATTAAACAACCATGTATAATAAGGCTTTTTTTTAATGACCATGTATAGTAAGGCATTTTTTAATAGTTCATGTAAGGCATGTTTTTGTTGTTGTTTTTTTTTAAATTAAACAACATTTTTTAATAGTTCATGTAAGGCATGTTTTTTTGTTTTTTTTTAAATTAAACAACCATGTGTAATAAGGCTTTTTTTTAATGACCATGTATAGTAAGGCATTTTTTAAGAGTTCATGTAAGGAATGTTTTTCTTTTTTTTTTTTTTTAATTAAACAACCATGTATAATAAGGCTTTTTTTTTAATGACCATGTATAGTAAGGCATTTTTTAAGAGTTCATGTAAGGCATGTTTTTTTTTTTTTTTTAATTAAACAACCATGTATAATAAGGCTTTTTTTTTTAATGACCATGTATAGTAAGGCATTTTTTTTTTAATTAAACAACCATGTATAATAAGGCTTTTTTTGAATGACCATGTATAGTAAGGCATTTTTTAAGAGTTCATGTAAGGCATGTTTTTTTTTTTTTTTTTTTAATTAAACAACCATGTATAATAAGGCTTTTTTTGAATGACCATGTATAGTAAGGCATTTTTTAAGAGTTCATGTAAGGCATGTTTTTTTTTTTTTTTTTTTAATTAAACAACCATGTATAATAAGGCTTTTTTTTAATGACCATGTATAGTAAGGCATTTTTTTAAAATTAAACAACCATGTATAATAAGGCTTTTTTTTAATGAAAGGCATTTTTTAAGAGTTCATGTAAGGCACGTTTTTTTTTAATTTATTTATTTATTTATTTTTTAATTAAACAACCATGTATAATCAGGCTTTTTTTTTAATGACCATGTATAGTAAGGCATTTTTTAATAGTTCATGTAAGGCATGTTTTTTTTTTTTTTTTTTTTTTTTATTAAACAACCATGTATAATAAGGCTTTTTTTAATGACCATGTATAGTAAGGCATTTTTTAAGAGTTCATGTAAGGCATTTTTTTTTTTTTTTTAATTAAACAACCATGTATAATAAGGCTTTTTTTTTTTAATGACCATGTATAGTAAGGCATTTTTTAAGAGTTCATGTAAGGCATGTTTTTTTTTTTTTTTTTAATTAAACAACCATGTATAATAAGGCTTTTTTTTTTAATGACCATGTATAGTAAGGCATTTTTTAAGAGTTCATGTAAGGCATGTTTTTTTTTTGTTTTTTTTTAATTACACAACCATGTATAATAAGGCTTTTTTTTTTTAATGACCATGTATAGTAAGGCATTTTTTAAGAGTTCATGTAAGGCATGTTTTTTTTTTTTTTTTTTTTAATTACACAACCATGTATAATAAGGCTTTTTTTTTTTTAATGACCATGTATAGTAAGGCATTTTTTAAGAGTTCATGTAAGGCATGTTTTTTTTTGTTTTTTTTTAAATTAGACAACCATGTATAATAAGGCTTTTTTTTAATGACCATGTATAGTAAGGCATTTTTTAAGAGTTCATGTAAGGCATGTTTTTTTTTTTTTTTTTAATTAAACAACCATGTATAATAAGGCTTTTTTTTTAATGACCATGTATAGTAAGGCATTTTTTAAGAGTTCATGTAAGGCATGTTTTTTTTTTTTTTTTTTTTTAATTAAACAACCATGTATAATAAGGCTTTTTTTTTTTTTTAATGACCATGTATAGTAAGGCATTTTTTAAGAGTTCATGTAAGGCATGTTTTTTTTGTTTTGTTTTTTAAATTAAACAACCATGTATAATAAGGCTTTTTTTTAATGACCATGTATAGTAAGGCATTTTTTAAGAGTTCATGTAAGGCATGTTTTTTTTTTTTTTTTTTTATTAAACAACCATGTATAATAAGGCTTTTTTTTTTAATGACCATGTATAGTAAGGCTTTTTTTTTAAAATTAAACAACCATGTATAATAGGGCTTTTTTTTAATGACCATGTATAGTAAGGCATTTTTTAAGAGTTCATGTAAGGCATGTTTTTTTTTTTTTTTTTTTTTTTTTAAATTAAACAACCATGTATAATAAGGCTTTTTTTTAATGACCATGTATAGTAAGGCATTTTTTAAGAGTTCATGTAAGGCATGTTTTTTTTTATTTTATTTTTTTTATTAAACAACCATGTATAATAAGGCTTTTTTTTAAATGACCATGTAGAGTAAGGCATTTTTTAAGAGTTCATGTAAGGCATGTTTTTTTTTGTTTTTTTTTAAATTAGACAACCATGTATAATAAGGCTTTTTTTTAATGACCATGTATAGTAAGGCATTTTTTAAGAGTTCATGTAAGGCATGTTTTTTTTTTTTTTTTTAATTAAACAACCATGTATAATAAGGCTTTTTTTTTAATGACCATGTATAGTAAGGCATTTTTTAAGAGTTCATGTAAGGCATGTTTTTTTTTTTTTTTTTTTTTAATTAAACAACCATGTATAATAAGGCTTTTTTTTTTTTTTAATGACCATGTATAGTAAGGCATTTTTTAAGAGTTCATGTAAGGCATGTTTTTTTTGTTTTGTTTTTTAAATTAAACAACCATGTATAATAAGGCTTTTTTTAATGACCATGTATAGTAAGGCATTTTTTAAGAGTTCATGTAAGGCATGTTTTTTTTTTTTTTTTTTAATTAAACAACCATGTATAATAAGGCTTTTTTTTTTAATGACCATGTATAGTAAGGCTTTTTTTTTAAAATTAAACAACCATGTATAATAGGGCTTTTTTTTAATGACCATGTATAGTAAGGCATTTTTTAAGAGTTCATGTAAGGCATGTTTTTTTTTTTTTTTTTTTTTTTTAAATTAAACAACCATGTATAATAAGGCTTTTTTTTAATGACCATGTATAGTAAGGCATTTTTTAAGAGTTCATGTAAGGCATGTTTTTTTTTATTTTATTTTTTTTATTAAACAACCATGTATAATAAGGCTTTTTTTTAAATGACCATGTAGAGTAAGGCATTTTTTAAGAGTGCATGTAAGGCATGTTTTTTTTTTTTTTTAATTAAACAACCATGTATAATAAGGCTTTTTTTTTTAATGACCATGTATAGGAAGGCATTTTTTAAGAGTTCATGTAAGGCATGTTTTTTTTTTTTTTTTAATTAAACAACCATGTATAATAAGGCTTTTTTTTTAATGACCATGTATAGAAAGGCATTTTTTAAGAGTTCATTAAGGCATGTTTTTTTTTTTTTATTTAAACAACCATGTATAATAAGGCTTTTTTTTTTTAATGACCATGTATAGTAAGGCATTTTTTTAAAATTAAACAACCATGTATAATAAGGCTTTTTTTTAATGACCATGTATAGTAAGGCATTTTTTAAGAGTTCATGTAAGGCACGTTTTTTTTAAAATTTATTTATTTATTTATTTTTTAATTAAACAACCATGTATAATCAGGCTTTTTTTTTTTTTATGACCATGTATAGTAAGGCATTTTTTAATAGTTCATGTAAGGCATGTTTTTTTTTGTTTTGTTTTTTTAATTAAACAACCATGTATAATAAGGCTTTTTTTTAATGACCATGTATAGTAAGGCATTTTTTAAGAGTTCATGTAAGGCATGTTTTTTTTTTTTTTTAAATTAAACAACCATGTATAATAAGGCTTTTTTTTAATGACCATGTATAGTAAGGCATTTTTTAAGAGTTCATGTAAGGCATGTTTTTTTTTTTTTTTTTTTTAATTAAACAACCATGTATAATAAGGCTTTTTTTTTTTTTAATGACCATGTATAGTAAGGCATTTTTTAAGAGTTCATGTAAGGCATGTTTTTTTTGTTTTGTTTTTTAAATTAAACAACTATGTATAATAAGGCTTTTTTTTTAATGACCATGTATAGTAAGGCATTTTTTAAGAGTTCATGTAAGGCATGTTTTTTTTTTTTTTTTTTTTTTTTTTTTTTTTTTTTAAATTAAACAACCATAATAAGGCTTTTTTTTAATGACCATGTATAGTAAGGCATTTTTTAAGAGTGCATGTAAGGCATGTTTTTTTTTTTTTTTTTTTAATTAAACAACCATGTATAATAAGGCTTTTTTTTAATGACCATGTATAGTAAGGCATTTTTTAAGAGTGCATGTAAGGCATGTTTTTTTTTTTTTTTTTTAATTAAACAACCATGTATAATAAGGCTTTTTTTTAATGACCATGTATAGGAAGGCATTTTTTAAGAGTTCATGTAAGGCATGTTTTTTTTTTTTTTTTTTTTTTTTTTAAATTAAACAACCATGTATAATAAGGCTTTTTTTTTTTTAATGACCATGTATAGTAAGGCATTTTTTAAGAGTTCATGTAAGGCATGTTTTTTTTTTTTTTTTTTTTTTTTTTTTTTTTAAATTAAACAACCATGTATAATAAGGCTTTTTTTTTTTTTTAATGACCATGTATAGTAAGGCATTTTTTAAGAGTTCATGTAAGGCATGTTTTTTTTTTTTTTTTAATTAAACAACCATGTATAATAAGGCTTCTTTTTTTTTTTTAATGACCATGTATAGTAAGGCATTTTTTAAGAGTTCATGTAAGGCATGTTTTTTTTTATTTTTATTTTTATTTTTTAATTAAACAACCATATACAATAAGGCTTTTTTTTTTTTAATGACCATGTATAGTAAGGCATTTTTTAAGAGTTCATGTAAGGCATGTTTTTTTTTTTTTTTTTTTTTTTTTAATTAAACAACCATGTATAATAAGGCTTTTTTTTTAAATAACCATGTATAGTAAGGCATTTTTTAAGAGTGCATGTAAGGCATGTTTTTTTTGTTTTTTTAATTAAACAACCATGTATAATAAGGCTTCTTTTTTTTTTAATGACCATGTATAGTAAGGCATTTTTTAAGAGTTCATGTAAGGCATGTTTTTTTTTTTTAAACAACCATGTATAATAAGGCTTTTTTTTTCATGACCATGTATAGTAAGGCTTTTTTTTTTTTTTTAAACAACCATGTAAAATAAGGCTTTTTTTTAATGACCATGTATAGTAAGGCATATTTTTTTTATTAAAAAACCATGTGAAAGCCTTTTTTTTTTTTTTTTAATGACCATGTATAGTAAGGCATTTTTTAAGAGATCATGTAAGGCATGTTTTTTTTGTTTTTTTTGTTTGTTTTTTTAAACAACCATGTAAAATAAGGCTTTTTTTTCATGACCATGTATAGTAAGGCATTTTTTTAAATTAAACAACAATGTTAAGGCTTTTTTTTTTTTTAATGACCATGTATAGTAAGGCTTTTTTTTTATTTTATTAAACAACCATGTATAATAAGGCTTTTTTTTAATGACCATGTATAGTAAGGCATTTTTTAAGAGTTCATTAAGGCATGTTTTTTTTTTTTTAAATTAAACAACTATGTATATAATAAGGCTTTTTTTTTTTAATGACCATGTATAGTAAGGCACTTTTTTTTAAATTAAACAACCATGTATAATAAGGCTTTTTTTTAATGACCATGTATAGTAAGGCATTTTTTAAGAGTTCATGTAAGGCATGTTTTTTTTTTTTTTAAATTAAACAACCATAATAAGGCTTTTTTTTAATGACCATGTATAGTAAGGCATTTTTTAAGAGTGCATGTAAGGCATGTTTTTTTTTTTTTTTTTTTTATTAAACAACCATGTATAATAAGGCTTTTTTTTAATGACCATGTATAGGAAGGCATTTTTTAAGAGTTCATGTAAGGCATGTTTTTTTTTTTTTTTTTTTTTTTTTTTTAAATTAAACAACCATGTATAATAAGGCTTTTTTTTTTTTTAATGACCATGTATAGTAAGGCATTTTTTAAGAGTTCATGTAAGGCATGTTTTTTTTTTTTTTTTTTTTTTTTTTTTTTTAAATTAAACAACCATGTATAATAAGGCTTCTTTTTTTTTAATGACCATGTATAGTAAGGCATTTTTTAAGAGTTCATGTAAGGCATGTTTTTTTTTTTAAATTAAACAACCATGTATATAATAAGGCTTTTTTTTTAATGACCATGTATAGGAAGGCATTTTTTAAGAGTTCATGTAAGACATGTTTTTTTTGTTTTTTTTTGTTTTGTTTTTAAATTAAACAACCATGTATAATAAGGCTTTTTTTAATGACCATGTATAGGAAGGCATTTTTTAAGAGTTCATGTAAGACATGTTTTTTTTTTTTTTTTTTTTTTTTTTTTTTAAATTAAACAACCATGTATAATAAGGCTTTTTTTTTTTAATGACCATGTATAGTAAGGCATTTTTTAAGAGTTCATGTAAGGCATGTTTTTTTTTTTTTTTAATTAAACAACCATGTATAATAAGGCTTCTTTTTTTTTTTAATGACCATGTATAGTAAGGCATTTTTTAAGAGTTCATGTAAGGCATGTTTTTTTATTTTATTTTATTTTTTTTTTTAATTAAACAACCATATACAATAAGGCTTTTTTTTTTTAATGACCATGTATAGTAAGGCATTTTTTAAGAGTTCATGTAAGGCATGTTTTTTTTTTTTTTTTTTTTTTTTTAATTAAACAACCATGTATAATAAGGCTTTTTTTTTAAATAACCATGTATAGTAAGGCATTTTTTAAGAGTGCATGTAAGGCATGTTTTTTTTGTTTTTTTAATTAAACAACCATGTATAATAAGGCTTCTTTTTTTTTTTAATGACCATGTATAGTAAGGCATTTTTTAAGAGTTCATGTAAGGCATGTTTTTTTTTTTTAAACAACCATGTATAATAAGGCTTTTTTTTTCATGACCATGTATAGTAAGGCTTTTTTTTTTTTTTTAAACAACCATGTAAAATAAGGCTTTTTTTTAATGACCATGTATAGTAAGGCATTTTTTAAGAGTTCATGTAAGGCACGTTTTTTTTAAAATTTATTTATTTATTTATTTTTTAATTAAACAACCATGTATAATCAGGCTTTTTTTTTTTTTATGACCATGTATAGTAAGGCATTTTTTAATAGTTCATGTAAGGCATGTTTTTTTTTGTTTTGTTTTTTTAATTAAACAACCATGTATAATAAGGCTTTTTTTTAATGACCATGTATAGTAAGGCATTTTTTAAGAGTTCATGTAAGGCATGTTTTTTTTTTTTTTTAAATTAAACAACCATGTATAATAAGGCTTTTTTTTAATGACCATGTATAGTAAGGCATTTTTTAAGAGTTCATGTAAGGCATGTTTTTTTTTTTTTTTTTTTTTAATTAAACAACCATGTATAATAAGGCTTTTTTTTTTTTTAATGACCATGTATAGTAAGGCATTTTTTAAGAGTTCATGTAAGGCATGTTTTTTTTGTTTTGTTTTTTAAATTAAACAACTATGTATAATAAGGCTTTTTTTTTAATGACCATGTATAGTAAGGCATTTTTTAAGAGTTCATGTAAGGCATGTTTTTTTTTTTTTTTTTTTTTTTTTTTTTTTTTTTAAATTAAACAACCATAATAAGGCTTTTTTTTAATGACCATGTATAGTAAGGCATTTTTTAAGAGTGCATGTAAGGCATGTTTTTTTTTTTTTTTTTTTAATTAAACAACCATGTATAATAAGGCTTTTTTTTAATGACCATGTATAGTAAGGCATTTTTTAAGAGTGCATGTAAGGCATGTTTTTTTTTTTTTTTTTTAATTAAACAACCATGTATAATAAGGCTTTTTTTTAATGACCATGTATAGGAAGGCATTTTTTAAGAGTTCATGTAAGGCATGTTTTTTTTTTTTTTTTTTTTTTTTTTTTAAATTAAACAACCATGTATAATAAGGCTTTTTTTTTTTTAATGACCATGTATAGTAAGGCATTTTTTAAGAGTTCATGTAAGGCATGTTTTTTTTTTTTTTTTTTTTTTTTTTTTTTAAATTAAACAACCATGTATAATAAGGCTTTTTTTTTTTTTTAATGACCATGTATAGTAAGGCATTTTTTAAGAGTTCATGTAAGGCATGTTTTTTTTTTTTTTTTAATTAAACAACCATGTATAATAAGGCTTCTTTTTTTTTTTTAATGACCATGTATAGTAAGGCATTTTTTAAGAGTTCATGTAAGGCATGTTTTTTTTTATTTTTATTTTTTTTTTTTAATTAAACAACCATATACAATAAGGCTTTTTTTTTTTTAATGACCATGTATAGTAAGGCATTTTTTAAGAGTTCATGTAAGGCATGTTTTTTTTTTTTTTTTTTTTTTTTTAATTAAACAACCATGTATAATAAGGCTTTTTTTTTAAATAACCATGTATAGTAAGGCATTTTTTAAGAGTGCATGTAAGGCATGTTTTTTTTGTTTTTTTAATTAAACAACCATGTATAATAAGGCTTCTTTTTTTTTTAATGACCATGTATAGTAAGGCATTTTTTAAGAGTTCATGTAAGGCATGTTTTTTTTTTTTAAACAACCATGTATAATAAGGCTTTTTTTTTCATGACCATGTATAGTAAGGCTTTTTTTTTTTTTTTAAACAACCATGTAAAATAAGGCTTTTTTTTAATGACCATGTATAGTAAGGCATATTTTTTTTATTAAAAAACCATGTGAAAGCCTTTTTTTTTTTTTTTTAATGACCATGTATAGTAAGGCATTTTTTAAGAGAT
The DNA here is from genome assembly GCF_051991245.1 of Festucalex cinctus. Lineage (NCBI taxonomy): Eukaryota > Metazoa > Chordata > Actinopteri > Syngnathiformes > Syngnathidae > Festucalex > Festucalex cinctus. The sequence goes on from NC_135417.1 coordinate 14,633,955, forward strand.
CATGTAAGGCATGTTTTTTTTGTTTTTTTTGTTTGTTTTTTTAAACAACCATGTAAAATAAGGCTTTTTTTTCATGACCATGTATAGTAAGGCATTTTTTTAAATTAAACAACAATGTTAAGGCTTTTTTTTTTTTTAATGACCATGTATAGTAAGGCTTTTATTTTATTTTATTAAACAACCATGTATAATAAGGCTTTTTTTTAATGACCATGTATAGTAAGGCATTTTTTAAGAGTTCATTAAGGCATGTTTTTTTTTTTTTAAATTAAACAACTATGTATATAATAAGGCTTTTTTTTTTTAATGACCATGTATAGTAAGGCACTTTTTTTTAAATTAAACAACCATGTATAATAAGGCTTTTTTTTAATGACCATGTATAGTAAGGCATTTTTTAAGAGTTCATGTAAGGCATGTTTTGTTTTTTTTTAAATTAAACAACCATAATAAGGCTTTTTTTTAATGACCATGTATAGTAAGGCATTTTTTAAGAGTGCATGTAAGGCATGTTTTTTTTTTTTTTTTTTTATTAAACAACCATGTATAATAAGGCTTTTTTTTAATGACCATGTATAGGAAGGCATTTTTTAAGAGTTCATGTAAGGCATGTTTTTTTTTTTTTTTTTTTTTTTTTTTTAAATTAAACAACCATGTATAATAAGGCTTTTTTTTTTTTTAATGACCATGTATAGTAAGGCATTTTTTAAGAGTTCATGTAAGGCATGTTTTTTTTTTTTTTTTTTTTTTTTTTTTTTTTAAATTAAACAACCATGTATAATAAGGCTTCTTTTTTTTTAATGACCATGTATAGTAAGGCATTTTTTAAGAGTTCATGTAAGGCATGTTTTTTTTTTTAAATTAAACAACCATGTATATAATAAGGCTTTTTTTTTAATGACCATGTATAGGAAGGCATTTTTTAAGAGTTCATGTAAGACATGTTTTTTTTTTTTTTTTTTTTTTTTTTTTTAAATTAAACAACCATGTATAATAAGGCTTTTTTTAATGACCATGTATAGGAAGGCATTTTTTAAGAGTTCATGTAAGACATGTTTTTTTTTTTTTTTTTTTTTTTTTTTTTTAAATTAAACAACCATGTATAATAAGGCTTTTTTTTTTTAATGACCATGTATAGTAAGGCATTTTTTAAGAGTTCATGTAAGGCATGTTTTTTTTTTTTTTTAATTAAACAACCATGTATAATAAGGCTTCTTTTTTTTTTTAATGACCATGTATAGTAAGGCATTTTTTAAGAGTTCATGTAAGGCATGTTTTTTTATTTTTTTTTATTTTTTTTTTTAATTAAACAACCATATACAATAAGGCTTTTTTTTTTTTAATGACCATGTATAGTAAGGCATTTTTTAAGAGTTCATGTAAGGCATGTTTTTTTTTTTTTTTTTTTTTTTTTAATTAAACAACCATGTATAATAAGGCTTTTTTTTTAAATAACCATGTATAGTAAGGCATTTTTTAAGAGTGCATGTAAGGCATGTTTTTTTTGTTTTTTTAATTAAACAACCATGTATAATAAGGCTTCTTTTTTTTTTTAATGACCATGTATAGTAAGGCATTTTTTAAGAGTTCATGTAAGGCATGTTTTTTTTTTTTAAACAACCATGTATAATAAGGCTTTTTTTTTCATGACCATGTATAGTAAGGCTTTTTTTTTTTTTTTAAACAACCATGTAAAATAAGGCTTTTTTTAATGACCATGTATAGTAAGGCATATTTTTTTTATTAAAAAACCATGTTAAGGCTTTTTTTTTTTTTTTTAATGACCATGTATAGTAAGGCATTTTTTAAGAGATCATGTAAGGCATGTTTTTTTTTTTTTTTTTTTAAACAACCATGTAAAATAAGGCTTTTTTTTCATGACCATGTATAGTAAGGCATTTTTTTAAATTAAACAACAATGTTAAGGCTTTTTTTTTTTTTAATGACCATGTATAGTAAGGCTTTTTTTTTATTTTATTAAACAACCATGTATAATAAGGCTTTTTTTTAATGACCATGTATAGTAAGGCATTTTTTAAGAGTTCATTAAGGCATGTTTTTTTTTTTTTAAATTAAACAACTATGTATATAATAAGGCTTTTTTTTTTTAATGACCATGTATAGTAAGGCACTTTTTTTTAAATTAAACAACCATGTATAATAAGGCTTTTTTTTAATGACCATGTATAGTAAGGCATTTTTTAAGAGTTCATGTAAGGCATGTTTTTTTTTTTTTTTAAATTAAACAACCATAATAAGGCTTTTTTTTAATGACCATGTATAGTAAGGCATTTTTTAAGAGTGCATGTAAGGCATGTTTTTTTTTTTTTTTTTTAATTAAACAACCATGTATAATAAGGCTTTTTTTTAATGACCATGTATAGGAAGGCATTTTTTAAGAGTTCATGTAAGGCATGTTTGTTTTTGTTTTTTTGTTTTTTTTAAATTAAACAACCATGTATAATAAGGCTTCTTTTTTTTTAATGACCATGTATAGTAAGGCATTTTTTAAGAGTTCATGTAAGGCATGTTTTTTTTTTTTTTTTTTTTTTTTTTTTTTTAAATTAAACAACCATGTATAATAAGGCTTTTTTTAATGACCATGTATAGTAAGGCATTTTTTAAGAGTGCATGTAAGGCATGTTTTTTTTTTTTTTTTTTTTAATTAAACAACCATGTATAATAAGGCTTCTTTTTTTTTAATGACCATGTATAGTAAGGCATTTTTTAAGAGTTCATGTAAGGCATGTTTTTTTTTTTTTTTTTTTTTTTTTTTTTTAAATTAAACAACCATGTATAATAAGGCTTTTTTTAATGACCATGTATAGTAAGGCATTTTTTAAGAGTGCATGTAAGGCATGTTTTTTTTTTTTTTTTTTAATTAAACAACCATGTATAATAAGGCTTTTTTTTTAATGACCATGTATAGGAAGGCATTTTTTAAGAGTTCATATAAGACATGTTTTTTTTTTTTTTTTTTTTTTTTTTTTTTTTAAATTAAACAACCATGTATAATAAGGCTTTTTTTTTTTTTTAATGACCATGTATAGTAAGGCATTTTTTAAGAGTTCATGTAAGGCATGTTTTTTTTTTTTTTTAATTAAACAACCATGTATAATAAGGCTTCTTTTTTTTTTTAATGACCATGTATAGTAAGGCATTTTTTAAGAGTTCATGTAAGGCATGTTTTTTTTTTTTAAACAACCATGTATAATAAGGCTTTTTTTTTCATGACCATGTATAGTAAGGCTTTTTTTTTTTTTTTTAAACAACCATGTAAAATAAGGCTTTTTTTTAATGACCATGTATAGTAAGGCATATTTTTTTTATTAAAAAACCATGTTAAGGCTTTTTTTTTTTTTTTAATGACCATGTATAGTAAGGGATTTTTTAAGAGATCATGTAAGGCATGTTTTTTTTTTTTTTTTTTTTTTAAACAACCATGTAAAATAAGGCTTTTTTTTCATGACCATGTATAGTAAGGCATTTTTTTTAATTAAACAACAATGTTAAGGCTTTTTTTTTTTTTTAATGACCATGTATAGTAAGGCTTTTTTTTTTTTTTTTAAATTAAACAACCATGTATAATAAGGCTTTTTTTTCATGACCATGTATAGTAAGGCATTTTTTTTTAAATTAAACAACCATGTATAATAAGGCTTTTTTTTTTTTTTTTAATGACCATGTATAGTAAGGCATTTTTTTTTTTAAACAACCATGTATAATAAGGCTTCTTTTTTTTTTAAATGACCATGTATAGTAAGGCATTTTTTAAGAGTTCATGTAAGGCATGTTTTTTTGTTTTTTTGTTTTTAAATTAAACAACCATGTATAATAAGGCTTTTTTTTAATGACCATGTATAGTAAGGCATTTTTTAAGAGTTCATGTAAGGCATGTTTTTTTTTTGTTTTTTTTTAATTACACAACCATGTATAATAAGGCTTTTTTTTTTTTAATGACCATGTATAGTAAGGCATTTTTTAAGAGTTCATGTAAGGCATGTTTTTTTTTGTTTTTTTTTAAATTAGACAACCATGTATAATAAGGCTTTTTTTTAATGACCATGTATAGTAAGGCATTTTTTAAGAGTTCATGTAAGGCATGTTTTTTTTTTTTTTTTTAATTAAACAACCATGTATAATAAGGCTTTTTTTTTAATGACCATGTATAGTAAGGCATTTTTTAAGAGTTCATGTAAGGCATGTTTTTTTTTTTTTTTTTTTTTAATTAAACAACCATGTATAATAAGGCTTTTTTTTTTTTTTAATGACCATGTATAGTAAGGCATTTTTTAAGAGTTCATGTAAGGCATGTTTTTTTTGTTTTGTTTTTTAAATTAAACAACCATGTATAATAAGGCTTTTTTTTAATGACCATGTATAGTAAGGCATTTTTTAAGAGTTCATGTAAGGCATGTTTTTTTTTTTTTTTTTTAATTAAACAACCATGTATAATAAGGCTTTTTTTTTTAATGACCATGTATAGTAAGGCTTTTTTTTTAAAATTAAACAACCATGTATAATAGGGCTTTTTTTTAATGACCATGTATAGTAAGGCATTTTTTAAGAGTTCATGTAAGGCATGTTTTTTTTTAGTTTTTTTTTTTTTAAATTAAACAACCATGTATAATAAGGCTTTTTTTTAATGACCATGTATAGTAAGGCATTTTTTAAGAGTTCATGTAAGGCATGTTTTTTTTTATTTTATTTTTTTTATTAAACAACCATGTATAATAAGGCTTTTTTTTAAATGACCATGTAGAGTAAGGCATTTTTTAAGAGTGCATGTAAGGCATGTTTTTTTTTTTTTTTAATTAAACAACCATGTATAATAAGGCTTTTTTTTTTAATGACCATGTATAGGAAGGCATTTTTTAAGAGTTCATGTAAGGCATGTTTTTTTTTTTTTTTTAATTAAACAACCATGTATAATAAGGCTTTTTTTTTAATGACCATGTATAGTAAGGCATTTTTTAAGAGTTCATTAAGGCATGTTTTTTTTTTTTAAATTAAACAACCATGTATAATAAGGCTTTTTTTTTTTAATGACCATGTATAGTAAGGCATTTTTTTAAAATTAAACAACCATGTATAATAAGGCTTTTTTTTAATGACCATGTATAGTAAGGCATTTTTTAAGAGTTCATGTAAGGCACGTTTTTTTTAAAATTTATTTATTTATTTATTTTTTAATTAAACAACCATGTATAATCAGGCTTTTTTTTTTTTTATGACCATGTATAGTAAGGCATTTTTTAATAGTTCATGTAAGGCATGTTTTTTTTTTTTTTTGTTTTTTTAATTAAACAACCATGTATAATAAGGCTTTTTTTTAATGACCATGTATAGTAAGGCATTTTTTAAGAGTTCATGTAAGGCATGTTTTTTTTTTTTTTTAAATTAAACAACCATGTATAATAAGGCTTTTTTTTAATGACCATGTATAGTAAGGCATTTTTTAAGAGTTCATGTAAGGCATGTTTTTTTTTTTTTTTTTTTTAATTAAACAACCATGTATAATAAGGCTTTTTTTTTTTTTAATGACCATGTATAGTAAGGCATTTTTTAAGAGTTCATGTAAGGCATGTTTTTTTTGTTTTGTTTTTTAAATTAAACAACCATGTATAATAAGGCTTTTTTTTTAATGACCATGTATAGTAAGGCATTTTTTAAGAGTTCATGTAAGGCATGTTTTTTTTTTTTTTTTTTTTTTTTTTTTTAAATTAAACAACCATAATAAGGCTTTTTTTTAATGACCATGTATAGTAAGGCATTTTTTAAGAGTGCATGTAAGGCATGTTTTTTTTTTTTTTTTTTAATTAAACAACCATGTATAATAAGGCTTTTTTTTAATGACCATGTATAGTAAGGCATTTTTTAAGAGTGCATGTAAGGCATGTTTTTTTTTTTTTTTTTAATTAAACAACCATGTATAATAAGGCTTTTTTTTAATGACCATGTATAGGAAGGCATTTTTTAAGAGTTCATGTAAGGCATGTTTTTTTTTTTTTTTTTTTTTTTTTTTTAAATTAAACAACCATGTATAATAAGGCTTTTTTTTTTTTAATGACCATGTATAGTAAGGCATTTTTTAAGAGTTCATGTAAGGCATGTTTTTTTTTTTTTTTTTTTTTTTTTTTAAATTAAACAACCATGTATAATAAGGCTTTTTTTTTTTTTAATGACCATGTATAGTAAGGCATTTTTTAAGAGTTCATGTAAGGCATGTTTTTTTTTTTTTGTTTTTTTTTTTTTTTAATTAAACAACCATGTATAATAAGGCTTCTTTTTTTTTAATGACCATGTATAGTAAGGCATTTTTTAAGAGTTCATGTAAGGCATGTTTTTTTTTTTTTTTTTTTTTTTTTTTTAAATTAAACAACCATGTATAATAAGGCTTTTTTTAATGACCATGTATAGTAAGGCATTTTTTAAGAGTTCATGTAAGGCATGTTTTTTTTTTTTTGTTTTTTTTTTTTTTTAATTAAACAACCATGTATAATAAGGCTTCTTTTTTTTTAATGACCATGTATAGTAAGGCATTTTTTAAGAGTTCATGTAAGGCATGTTTTTTTTTTTTTTTTTTTTTTTTTTTTTAAATTAAACAACCATGTATAATAAGGCTTTTTTTTTTTTTTAATGACCATGTATAGTAAGGCATTTTTTAAGAGTTCATGTAAGGCATGTTTTTTTTTTTTTTTTAATTAAACAACCATGTATAATAAGGCTTCTTTTTTTTTTTTAATGACCATGTATAGTAAGGCATTTTTTAAGAGTTCATGTAAGGCATGTTTTTTTTTATTTTTATTTTTTTTTTTTAATTAAACAACCATATACAATAAGGCTTTTTTTTTTTTAATGACCATGTATAGTAAGGCATTTTTTAAGAGTTCATGTAAGGCATGTTTTTTTTTTTTTTTTTTTTTTTTAATTAAACAACCATGTATAATAAGGCTTTTTTTTTAAATAACCATGTATAGTAAGGCATTTTTTAAGAGTGCATGTAAGGCATGTTTTTTTTGTTTTTTTAATTAAACAACCATGTATAATAAGGCTTCTTTTTTTTTTAATGACCATGTATAGTAAGGCATTTTTTAAGAGTTCATGTAAGGCATGTTTTTTTTTTTTAAACAACCATGTATAATAAGGCTTTTTTTTTCATGACCATGTATAGTAAGGCTTTTTTTTTTTTTTTAAACAACCATGTAAAATAAGGCTTTTTTTTAATGACCATGTATAGTAAGGCATATTTTTTTTATTAAAAAACCATGTTAAGGCTTTTTTTTTTTTTTTTAATGACCATGTATAGTAAGGCATTTTTTAAGAGATCATGTAAGGCATGTTTTTTTTGTTTTTTTTGTTTGTTTTTTTTAAACAACCATGTAAAATAAGGCTTTTTTTTCATGACCATGTATAGTAAGGCATTTTTTTAAATTAAACAACAATGTTAAGGCTTTTTTTTTTTTTAATGACCATGTATAGTAAGGCTTTTTTTTTATTTTATTAAACAACCATGTATAATAAGGCTTTTTTTTAATGACCATGTATAGTAAGGCATTTTTTAAGAGTTCATTAAGGCATGTTTTTTTTTTTTTAAATTAAACAACTATGTATATAATAAGGCTTTTTTTTTTTAATGACCATGTATAGTAAGGCACTTTTTTTTAAATTAAACAACCATGTATAATAAGGCTTTTTTTTAATGACCATGTATAGTAAGGCATTTTTTAAGAGTTCATGTAAGGCATGTTTTTTTTTTTTTTAAATTAAACAACCATAATAAGGCTTTTTTTTAATGACCATGTATAGTAAGGCATTTTTTAAGAGTGCATGTAAGGCATGTTTTTTTTTTTTTTTTTTTATTAAACAACCATGTATAATAAGGCTTTTTTTTAATGACCATGTATAGGAAGGCATTTTTTAAGAGTTCATGTAAGGCATGTTTTTTTTTTTTTTTTTTTTTTTTTTTAAATTAAACAACCATGTATAATAAGGCTTTTTTTTTTTTTAATGACCATGTATAGTAAGGCATTTTTTAAGAGTTCATGTAAGGCATGTTTTTTTTTTTTTTTTTTTTTTTTTTTTTTTAAATTAAACAACCATGTATAATAAGGCTTCTTTTTTTTTAATGACCATGTATAGTAAGGCATTTTTTAAGAGTTCATGTAAGGCATGTTTTTTTTTTTAAATTAAACAACCATGTATATAATAAGGCTTTTTTTTTAATGACCATGTATAGGAAGGCATTTTTTAAGAGTTCATGTAAGACATGTTTTTTTTTTTTTTTTTTTTTTTTTTTTAAATTAAACAACCATGTATAATAAGGCTTTTTTTAATGACCATGTATAGGAAGGCATTTTTTAAGAGTTCATGTAAGACATGTTTTTTTTTTTTTTTTTTTTTTTTTTTTTTTTAAATTAAACAACCATGTATAATAAGGCTTTTTTTTTTTAATGACCATGTATAGTAAGGCATTTTTTAAGAGTTCATGTAAGGCATGTTTTTTTTTTTTTTTAATTAAACAACCATGTATAATAAGGCTTCTTTTTTTTTTTAATGACCATGTATAGTAAGGCATTTTTTAAGAGTTCATGTAAGGCATGTTTTTTTATTTTTTTTTATTTTTTTTTTTAATTAAACAACCATATACAATAAGGCTTTTTTTTTTTTAATGACCATGTATAGTAAGGCATTTTTTAAGAGTTCATGTAAGGCATGTTTTTTTTTTTTTTTTTTTTTTTAATTAAACAACCATGTATAATAAGGCTTTTTTTTTAAATAACCATGTATAGTAAGGCATTTTTTAAGAGTGCATGTAAGGCATGTTTTTTTTGTTTTTTTAATTAAACAACCATGTATAATAAGGCTTCTTTTTTTTTTTAATGACCATGTATAGTAAGGCATTTTTTAAGAGTTCATGTAAGGCATGTTTTTTTTTTTTAAACAACCATGTATAATAAGGCTTTTTTTTTCATGACCATGTATAGTAAGGCTTTTTTTTTTTTTTTAAACAACCATGTAAAATAAGGCTTTTTTTAATGACCATGTATAGTAAGGCATATTTTTTTTATTAAAAAACCATGTTAAGGCTTTTTTTTTTTTTTTTAATGACCATGTATAGTAAGGCATTTTTTAAGAGATCATGTAAGGCATGTTTTTTTTGTTTTTTTTGTTTTTTTTTTTAAACAACCATGTAAAATAAGGCTTTTTTTTCATGACCATGTATAGTAAGGCATTTTTTTAAATTAAACAACAATGTTAAGGCTTTTTTTTTTTTTAATGACCATGTATAGTAAGGCTTTTTTTTTATTTTATTAAACAACCATGTATAATAAGGCTTTTTTTTAATGACCATGTATAGTAAGGCATTTTTTAAGAGTTCATTAAGGCATGTTTTTTTTTTTTTAAATTAAACAACTATGTATATAATAAGGCTTTTTTTTTTTAATGACCATGTATAGTAAGGCACTTTTTTTTAAATTAAACAACCATGTATAATAAGGCTTTTTTTTAATGACCATGTATAGTAAGGCATTTTTTAAGAGTTCATGTAAGGCATGTTTTTTTTTTTTTTAAATTAAACAACCATAATAAGGCTTTTTTTTAATGACCATGTATAGTAAGGCATTTTTTAAGAGTGCATGTAAGGCATGTTTTTTTTTTTTTTTTTAATTAAACAACCATGTATAATAAGGCTTTTTTTTAATGACCATGTATAGGAAGGCATTTTTTAAGAGTTCATGTAAGGCATGTTTGTTTTGTTTTTTTTGTTTTTTTTAAATTAAACAACCATGTATAATAAGGCTTTTTTTTTTTTAATGACCATGTATAGTAAGGCATTTTTTAAGAGTTCATGTAAGGCATGTTTTTTTTTTTTTTTTTTTTTTTTTTTTTTTAAATTAAACAACCATGTATAATAAGGCTTCTTTTTTTTTAATGACCATGTATAGTAAGGCATTTTTTAAGAGTTCATGTAAGGCATGTTTTTTTTTTTTTTTTTTTTTTTTTTTTTTAAATTAAACAACCATGTATAATAAGGCTTTTTTTAATGACCATGTATAGTAAGGCATTTTTTAAGAGTGCATGTAAGGCATGTTTGTTTTTTGTTTTTTTTTAATTAAACAACCATGTATAATAAGGCTTCTTTTTTTTTAATGACCATGTATAGTAAGGCATTTTTTAAGAGTTCATGTAAGGCATGTTTTTTTTTTTTTTTTTTTTTTTTTTTTTTTTAAATTAAACAACCATGTATAATAAGGCTTTTTTTAATGACCATGTATAGTAAGGCATTTTTTAAGAGTGCATGTAAGGCATGTTTTTTTTTTTTTTTTTAATTAAACAACCATGTATAATAAGGCTTTTTTTTTAATGACCATGTATAGGAAGGCATTTTTTAAGAGTTCATATAAGACATGTTTTTTTTTTTTTTTTTTTTTTTTTTTTTAAATTAAACAACCATGTATAATAAGGCTTTTTTTTTTTTTTAATGACCATGTATAGTAAGGCATTTTTTAAGAGTTCATGTAAGGCATGTTTTTTTTTTTTTTTAATTAAACAACCATGTATAATAAGGCTTCTTTTTTTTTTTAATGACCATGTATAGTAAGGCATTTTTTAAGAGTTCATGTAAGGCATGTTTTTTTTTTAATTAAACAACCATGTAAAATAAGGCTTTTTTTTAATGACCATGTATAGTAAGGCATATTTTTTTTATTAAAAAACCATGTTAAGGCTTTTTTTTTTTTTTTAATGACCATGTATAGTAAGGGATTTTTTAAGAGATCATGTAAGGCATGTTTTTTTTTTTTTTTTTTTTTAAACAACCATGTAAAATAAGGCTTTTTTTCATGACCATGTATAGTAAGGCATTTTTTTTTAATTAAACAACAATGTTAAGGCTTTTTTTTTTTTTTAATGACCATGTATAGTAAGGCTTTTTTTTTTTGTTTTTAAATTAAACAACCATGTATAATAAGGCTTTTTTTTCATGACCATGTATAGTAAGGCATTTTTTTTTAAATTAAACAACCATGTATAATAAGGCTTTTTTTTTTTTTTTAATGACCATGTATAGTAAGGCATTTTTTTTTTTAAACAACCATGTATAATAAGGCTTCTTTTTTTTTTAAATGACCATGTATAGTAAGGCATTTTTTAAGAGTTCATGTAAGGCATGTTTTTTTGTTTTTTTGTTTTTAAATTAAACAACCATGTATAATAAGGCTTTTTTTTAATGACCATGTATAGTAAGGCATTTTTTTTTTTAAACAACCATGTATAATAAGGCTTCTTTTTTTTTTAAATGACCATGTATAGTAAGGCATTTTTTAAGAGTTCATGTAAGGCATGTTTTTTTGTTTTTTTGTTTTTAAATTAAACAACCATGTATAATAAGGCTTTTTTTTAATGACCATGTATAGTAAGGCATTTTTTAAGAGATCATGTACGTACAATAAGGCATGTTTTGTTTTGTTTTTTTAAACAACCATGTATAATAAGGCTTTTTTTTAAATGACCATGTATAGTAAGGCATTTTTTAAAACTCTTTGACTGCCAGGCGTTATAAAAACAAAACAAAAAAATCCACAGTGCCAGCCGCTTTTGAGCATTTTAACTCTTCTTTCAAGGCAAAAAGAATATTGTTTGCCTTTACTACATATACAATGTGGCTACGAAATGAAAGATCGCATTCCATTCATTGGAATTTTACTAATCATCATGAAACGTCTTTGGCAGTCAAAGAGTTTTAAGAGTTCATGTAAGGAATGTTTTTTTTTTATTTTTGTTTTAATTAAACAACCATGTATAATAAGGCTTTTTTTTAATGACCATGTCTCGTAAAGCATTTCACCATAGTTTCTTAAGGCATTTTTTTTTTAATAACCATGTATAGTCAGGCATTTTTTAAGAGATCATGTACGTACAGTAAGGCGTTTTTGTTGTTGTTTTTTTAACAACCATGCATAATAAGGCTTTTTTTTTTTTTAATGACCATGTATAGTAAGGCATTTTTTCAGAGATCATGTAAGGCATTTTTTTTTATTATTATTAAACAACCATGTATAATAAGTTATTTTTTCTAATGACCATGTATAGTAAGGCATTTTTTAAGAGATCATGTAAGGCATTTTTTTTTATTATTATTAAACAACCATGTATAATAAGGTTTTTTTTTTTCCTTTTTTTCTAATGACCATGTAAGGCATTTTTTAAGAGATCATGTTCGCACAGTAAGGCATGTTTTTTTTTTTTTTTTTAAACCACCATGTATAATAAGGCTTTTTTTTATGACCATGTATAGTAAAGCATTTTTTAAGAGATCATGTACGTACAGTAAGGCATGTTTTTTTTTTTTAAACTACCATGTACAATAAGGCTTTTTTAAATGACCATGTAGAGTAAAGCATTTTAAAAAAAGATCACCGTTTCTTAAGGCATTTTTTTTTTTGGCAAATAAATGTATAAAAATTGGGAATTATATTTTTATATCCATTATTTTCACTTTTAGTCATTTAATCATTCATTTTGTCATTTATTTTTCATATTTTTTGATGGTTTCAATACATCTCGCAAAAATCAGATTACATGTGCTTTGTGACTTTTCAAACTACAAAAGAGCCATACAGTTTCAGTCTTTGCCCCCCCCCCCCAAAAAAAAAAACAACAACAGAAAAAGGTTTCAATTTCTTAAAAAATAACTCATTTGCATAGTAGGATGGAATACAATTTTATTGAATTTACAGTTAAAAATTCAGCTCCACGCTCTGCACATACAACAGTTCACAAAAAATAAACATTTATAGTACAACTTTGATAAATAGATATTTAAAAAAACGACCATGTATAGTAAGGAGTTGTTTTTTTGTTTTTTTGTTTTAAAACAACCACGTATAGTAAGGCACTTTTTTAAAACATGACCATGTATTAAGGTGGCTTAAAAAAAATGACCATGGAGAGTAAGGCAACTTTTAAGAGATCGTGTACGTACAATAAGGCATGTTTTGTTTTTTTAAACAACCATGTATAATAAGGCTTTTTTTTTTAAATGACCATGTATAGTAAGGCATTTTTTAAGAGTTCATGTAAGGCTTTTTTTTTTTTAAATTAAACAACCATGTATAATAAGGCATTTTTTTTAATGACCATGCATAGTAAGGCATTTTTTTAAGAGATCATGTACGTACAGTAAGGCGGGTTTTTTTTTTGTAATTAATATTAAACAATGATGTATAGTAAGGCTTTTTTTAATGACCATGGCATTTTTTAAGAGTTCATGTAAGGCTTTTTTTTTTTTAAGAGATCACGTACGTACAGTAAGGCATGTTTTTCTTTTTAAACAACCATGTATAATAAGGCTTTCTTTTTAATACCCATGTATAGTAAAACGTTATAAAAAAAGATCACCGGGCATTTTTTTTTTTTTTTTTTAAATGACCAAGCTGATTCTATTTTGGTCTACTCTAACTTGTCTTAGTTGAGGTGTAATTTCACCATTGACCACTAGATGACGGTACACATTTTTTTCAGACAATTTTGAATAATGTAAAAGCAGAAACTTAATAAGCATGGGCTAGGCAATTTGTTGAAAACTTTAAGTAGTCTCCTAACGCAGTCTTGAATTTTAAGCCTGACGGAGACATTTCTGTTACTACAAATAAAAAATAAAATGCCTAGAGAGTATTAAAATAGGGTATTTTGGTATTGCGGATGACGTTGAACACAACCACTTCAATATTTTACTGATGGCATTCACTCCGCCGTTGCCACAACCTCTTCGCTCGCCACTTCCTGTCCAGAAGGAGCGTCCTCCGCCTTTTCCTCCTCCTCTGGTTCCTTTTCCGGGTCCGGTTGCGGCTCCTCGCCTTTGTCGCTTTCAGCCTCACGCAGTCGTATCTCCGCATACTCACCCGTGACGGATGAGAGTCCTCGGATCTCGACGGCGTCGCGGGCCTGTAGTTTAGCCATATTGACGTGGGCGTAGTGCAGCTCCTCGTCATCTGGCGCCGCCTCCTTGGCCAAGTCGTCACTGTTTGCGTAAATGGCGGCGACGTGGGAAGTGTTGCCCTAAAGGACAAAAAAAAACTAACACTTAGGATTGGTCAATAATTTGTAAAAGTAATGACACATGGGGACTGATCAATAGTACTGAATTGACGTAAGAAGTTTCTACCCGACAGCAGTAAATTTTAAAACCTGTTTTATTTTGTTGTCATTAACAGTATTTTCCAATTGACTAGTTAGTCCCAAGTCTTGGCTAATTTATGCTTTAGAAATTTTTTTTTTTTTTTGTAACCTCATACTATAGATTCAACTTGAATGTATTTAGTTTGTATTTACTTGGCAGACGTTCATTAATGTTGATGTCTTTCAATCCAACCGTGGACTCACCTCATTGGTGACCAAAAAGTCTTGGGCGTTGTCTGCTCGGCTCTTGCTGGGTGGGAAGTTGACTTTGGTTTTCCTGCAGGACAAACGTTAACAAAAACTTTGAAACCCTCATTTAGGAAATGTGGCCATTTGCTAACTCTGTGGTAACAAGGCTGATTGCCAGTAACTCTTACACACCGTTTGGTAAACCTCTTTTTGTCCCTTTTTAATGTTCAGCTCAACAAAGTCAATTAATTATGACAGGTTTTATTTCACATTTGAAAACACAAGTGCTTAAAGACAAAAATTTCATTTTTTTTTTTTAACTTTTTTTTTCCCTTTTTGTTTTTAACTCTTTTACTTGGAAAATAAACAATTTTGTAATAGGTTAAGTAATTCATTTAAATGAAAATAATTTATATATTTGAAAATTAAATCTATTTTTATGTTAAAACTCAACTTTCATTAAATGTTTAAAGATGTTTATTTGATTTAATAAATTTTTAAAAATGGTCTACTTTTCTAAATTAAGTAGACTTAAATGTGTTTTTACATAAAAAATATATTTCAAAATAATTTTTAAAATTCAACTGTTACACTATACATTTTATTTTAATTTTAAAATATACAAAACTAACTACATTTAAATATAAATTTAATTTAATTATAAATTTAATTTATAAATTATATATTTTTTTATAAATTTAATTTAAATATAATTACATTTAAAATTTGTTAATATTAAATTATATTTTTGTATTCTATTTAATTGATTTTTAAGATACTGTATGCATTTATTCATGTAATTTGATTGAAGCATGTTTTGAAATGAAAATATATATTTTAAGTTTCAATGTTTTTAAAATAAACTCGGTGACCTTCTTGGTATATTTTAAGGTTTTAATTTGTGTTTTATACATGTGTTGAAATAATTGCTTGAAACATATATGACCCTATTGAGTGACATATATGCTCACCTGCAAATGTACAAGAGCAGCAGGAGACTCAAGATCAGCATGACCATCACTCCCACAGCAGAGCCAACCAGAACTGTCACATCTAAAAAGCCCAAACATGAGTGATGCCTGCAGATCATAGCAATCATAATCCAATCTGAATAAAAAAAAAGAAAAGATACCCGTCTGAGGGGCAAGCGAGGACATGTTGAAGGCCATACTGTCAAACCCAAACGGGTTGAGGCTGAAGCAAACCAGCGAGGACACTAAATCTTCGCTGTCCAGGCGCTGCAGGATGATGACGCTCCTCCGGGTGGTGCTGTCGAGGGCCTCCTCTCTGATGGTTCGCTGGTCCGAATGATTGACGAGCACCCCGGACAATTCCCAGTACAGGGAGGGCGGCGGATTGGCCTGGCTGTCGCAGGAACATCGTGTTTGGGTTGACACGTCCTGGCAGTGGGAGGATGTCAGGATCTCTGGGGCGACTGAAGACAGCAAAATGGAAGACTTGCTGTGTTTATTTCTGGAATATTTTCTTAAGTTATTTTTTTTGTGGGTCTACTTATGATAGACACGACTACAAAATTAAATTTTGCTGTGTGAAACTGGCTTCAGCGGATGAATTTTCAAATAAAAACGGCCAAGGGTGTTACCATGCTGGAATCTTGAAACCAAAATGGAAGACTATCTTTTCAGGCATGGCTCCTTGAGACGTTTTTGTGGGTCTACTTATGATAGACCCGACTACCAAATATCATGTTGCGAAGAGTTACTGAGCCAAAAAGTCTGCTTCAAACCAAAATTGCAGACTTCTTTTGTGTTTTCAGGCATGGCTTCGTGAAATTTTATTGTGGGGCTGCTCATGATAGACATGCCTACCAAATTTTCATATTGCTAAAGGAAACTGGCTTTGGGGACTGAAGAAAAATGAGGGTGCTACTGAAATGAAAAGTCTTATTCAAACCAACATGAAAACTTGCTGATTTTTTTTTTATGTGAACACCGCATTTTTTTGTGGGTTGAGTGAAACCGGCTTTGGGAGCTGAATTTAAACAATTTAGAGGATGCTACGGTGCCACCAAGCTACCAAAATGGAAGACTTTGTCTTTTCAGACACATCGCCTCGAGACTTTTTTGTGGGTCTGCTCATGATAGACATTTATACCAAATCTTCACATTGCTAAAAGAAACTGGCTTTGGGGAATGAAAAAAAAAATGAGGGTGCTACTTAGATGATGATTCACATCAAAATGAAAAACGTTCGGGGTGTTTTTAGATGTGGCTTCTTGAGAAATTTTTGTGGATCTACACATGATAAATGTGAACACCAATTTTTTTGTGGCTAAGTGAAATTAGCTTTGGGGTCTGAATTTAATTACTTTAGAGCATGATGCCCAGCCCAAATTAAGTGTATATTCAGGCAGGAAACCTTGAGATTTTTTTTGTGGGTCTACTCATGACAGACCTGCCTACCATATTTCATGTTGCTAGGAAACGGGCTTTTGGGGGATGAAAAACAATTGAGATGGTGTTATCGAGCCAAAATGGAAGAATTACTTTGGGGTTTTTTTCAGCATGGCTTCTTAGACTTTTTTTGTTGATCTGTTCATGATTGACCTGCCTACCAAATTTCATGTTGCTAATGGAACTTGTTGCTCACATGTGACATCGATGGCGATCGGTTGTGCCACCCGGGTCCCATGGATGTTGACATTTTCACAATAAAATGTGTCCTGCGACAGCTTGGTGACGTTGAAGGTGATTTCCTTTCCTGTGCCAATCAGCGTCCTTCTGCCGGCGTTCACTCGGTACCAGGTGACGTTGGCGGCCGGCGGGTTCGCCTCGCTGGCGCAGCTTAAAGTCACGGCGCTGCCGTCGAGTATAGAGCCGGGCGGCGACATGGATACCGTTGTGTTCTTAGGAGGATCTGAAACACATTTTCATAGTCTTTTTCTATTTATATATTTATGATTTTTTTTGTCAAAAGTGCATGGGTGAGTGCAGCTCTCCTTGCCCACATGCGAGGGCATTGCAGTGCCTTAATTGCGCAATTATGTATGACTTAAATCGAATGGGAGCATTTGTTATGTTTGTAAACCAAATTATGGCTCATAAAACAAAGTAAAATATGAACAATAAAAACTGATCAAATTAATTCAAAATACTTGTAAGTTGCAGCACTTGTAACTAACTGTAGTAACAATTTGTGTATTTTTTAATCAATGACACGAAATTTCGTTCTACTCATTTTATTATGTTAGTAGGTACATTTTGCGTTTCTTTCCTTGCTCAGAATTCGGAAATTAAGTTGTTTTTTTTTTAATGTAATTTCTTTTAGTTCTATATTTTGAAATGTCATTTTAAATGGTTTAAAAATGTTTTGTTTTTAAACTTCGAAATAATAAAAAATAATAATATCATAGCCTATACATATTCCAAATATTTTAAAATATTCCTTGTTTTTTTTTGCTCTTTTAAAATTAAGTTATGTTGTGGCTCAAATAATTAAGCAGTATAATTCTTTTGTTTGAAAATTTAATAAATAAAAAAAATACATTTTTGACTCAGATACTAGTATTTCAATATTCCTTGTTTTAAATTAAAATAATTTATTTATTAATTTTAAGTTACTTAAAAATGTAATTATATTTGGGTTTTCAATTAAGCTTTGGTGCTGAAATAGTTTTTCAGCATCTGTCTGTAGCAAACAGTTTGTTTGTTTTTCCTTCAGCTAGAAATGACATCTTTGCAAGGACACACTCGCATAAACAAAACAAAGACTTAGCACACAGAGCTGCGTGCATCTTGTCACGCATGTGGACAGTAGGCCAGTGTGCCCGCTGCAGACACGCTTGTCATGCTCCATTCAGCAACTAAATGGATCCACAGTGGCCGCTCATTCGTGACATCAGCAGACTTACATTGAACGTCCAGCTGAACGCTGCCAGACATTTCCTCTCCCAGCACGTTCTTGGCCTTGCAGCGGTACTCGCCGCTGTGTCTGGGCTGGGCGGCGTCCAGGGTCAGGAGGTCGCCGACCTCCAGGTCCTCTCCGCCGTGTATGGACCAGCTGTAGTTGTATACGGGCGGTTTGGCTCGGCTTTGGCATCGCAGGACTACCGGGGTGCCCTCCAGGACGGTGTCGGACGGCTCCACCACCACCAAGGTGTCCTTGGGAGGGACTGTTCATACAGCAAAAACACATCTGATGACTAAAAATTATTCCAATTACGATATTACTGATTACAGAGAATGTTAATGAAAGTTAGTATGTTAACATTAGATCTAATCTCCTTTAAATGGGCATGATATGACCAGAGGTGGCAAATCCAGGTCCAGAAAGTAAAATCCCTGCCACAGTTTGGCTTTAGCACCAAGTGCTAGCTAGCTAACTCTCATGGTGCTCATTTACCTGTAGGGAGTTAGCTAGCTAGCACCTAGGGCTAAAGCCAAACGGTGGCAGGGATTTTACTTTCTGGACCTGGATTTACCACCTCTGATCTTGGAATGGTTTGCGTTTATCCCTTCATGTTTGCTCCCTAGCTAGCTCCCACGGTGCTCATTTACCTGCTACGGAGCTAACTAGCTAGCTAGCTAGCCAGCTAGCACCAGGGGCTAAAGCCAAACTGTGGCATGGTTTTTACTTTCTGGACCTGGATTTGCCACCTCTCCTTATGACTCAATTTCAACGTCTCTGAGGGGAATGTTGTCCCACCCAACATGGTGACGGCTAGCTTGGGCTGCTACAACACGCGGGTGTATTTTGAGTTTATTTGTGGTTCGCATAGCAACTGTTGGCATGTTATACTTTGAGGTCATCTCCTTTAATAGGGAATTTGACCACAGGGCACTAATCTATATCAGTCTAACTTTAGCTCTTTCTTTACTAAGGTTGCCATCCTGTGTTAGCGTACCAACTGTTAGCATGATTTGACACGGTCTCATTAATAAAATGTTTTACTTAATGAACAAACTTGATTCAAAAATCCTAATGAAATGCTAGTATAACGGGGAAAATCAACCTTATTGAAGAGTGCCAGGCTTCTGGAATTAGTACCTTAACACAGCTAAGTTCTTCTAATCACACTTTGTGGACTCACATTCAACATCAATGGTGGTGACTGATGAATTTTGTTCTCCGTATGCGTTGCGCGCCATGCAGTAAAAGCTGGGCGCATCTTCAGTGACTCTGATGGTGTATCGCTTCCTAGCTGTTGCCAATGGCGTCACCTGACCGGCGTCCACTTGGTACCACGCGTACGCGCTCACTTGAGGGTTGGCAGTGGTGTTGCAGAGCAGCGTGACCGACGTGCCTTCTCTCACAGGGCCAGGGTAGCTCACCGTCGTGTTCTTAGGACCATCTGAAGACAACAAATAGACAGGAATACTTTTACTCCGATACATTACCCCTAACCACTCTTGAAATGTTGTACAAGTGTTTCATTAGTGTACTTTGAGTTTTCACACACTTTACTTTTTTATTTATAAAATGTGAAATGTAATACCTTTATTGACATTTATGTTTCACTCTCAGGTACTTCATGTAAGACTGAGTATTTACATTCTGCCCCTCAGAGCAGATCGAGACTTTCAAATGAGGTAATACACAGAAGCAATTTCCTCCTATTCAATTTCCACATTCACTACATTTTCTGCGTGTTTATGTGTCACGACACATCCGCTCAAACACACACACGCACATATGTACTCAAGTACAAAGTGACATAGAAACATTTTGTAAAGATTGGTCAAGACAAAAAAAAAAGGGAAAAAAAATCCTCAACTATAAGAACCAAACAGGAAACCAAATTCAAATTAAACTGACTGAATAATATCAACTTGTGTCATTGGTATTTAAAACAACTCACGTAAAACATTAAGTCTCAATGTGTCTTCTGAGTAGAGATCAGTGCGTCCCGCTTGCCTCCTGTAGATGGCGCCGCAGATCACCTTCAGTCTGTTGTGTTGGTAAGTAGCGCTGAAATTCATGACTGTGGTGATCCTCGCTCCGTCCTCTGATGCCGCCTCGTTGACGCCGCCCAGCTCCGGCATCCACGTCAGGAGTGGCGGCAGCAATGGGCAAGTACTCGGCGCCCAGCACTTCAATGCCAGCACAGTACCCTCCTCAACCTCAACAGTGCTGGGGGTGATAGTGGGTCGGGGTGCCGAGTCTGCAACGCCAGAAGAAGAGATAGTGTACTCCTGTCATCTCACCGGTAAGTGTGTGCAGAACAGCAGGATCTCGTCTAACTAGAAACCACCCCAAATTTGAAACACTAAACCTGACTCGAAATCATACTTTCAAATTGTAACCCAGGCTCAAAATGCTGTTGCAGGTATTATTATTCATTCAATCCTGTATCCATCTCAGGCTTCAAAACGCAAATCTCGATTTAATTAATAAGACCCAAACCTTAGCTTTAAAGCCTAGCCAAGGCTTGAAAGTTGAAACCCAAATATAACCCCGAGTTGACAGCATACTTTGACACTAACCTTGAATATTCAAATAAACGCTCTCGCCAAAGTTGAACTTGAGGATATTGTCACATTCCAGCCTGAAGTAATAATAGTCGCGGTGGTCTATGGTGGTCACGTCCTCAAGGATGGTGCTGCAGTCCTTTTCCTGACACGACACGGGACGAGACAATAATCACAGAAAGGTGACTATAGAGACTTCAATTGTAGGCTATTAATATAAGAACATAAATATCCAAATAGTTAAAACTCAACTACCTCTGTATAACATAACCAAAATTACAGGTACTCTGATTAATAGTATGTTCATGGAATAATAAACAGATGAATCTGTTAGGGTTCGTGGGGGATTGTGGACCCAAGTGGAGGGAGGCAAAGCAAGGCGTGGCAGGGGTGCTCTTAAGCATTCTTTAATTTTAACTTAAAGTGCAACACAAAATACAAAGTACAAAAAAAACAAAAAAAAACAAGGCTGGCAATAAACTTACTAGTTGTAAACTAAAGAGGCAGAATGGGCAGGCGCAGTAAACAAGGTGTGACAACGACAAAGACTCGACAAGGACTGATGAAAGCAGGGAACTAAATACACATAGTAACGAGACAATGAGAGACATTTGGACAAGACACAAGTGGCTTGGGGAGCTGATTGGATAACACAAGGGAACGGGAAAACGAGCACAGGAAGTTATGATAAAACTTGACGACACATTGACAGAAGAAGAGACACAAGGAAAACATGACCAAAAACCCAAATCAAAACCCAGACCGTAACAGAATCCACCCGTTTTCATCAACAACAGGACGCAGCCATTTTGTTCTGTACTTAAAAGTGACGTCATTGTGCATTGTGTACGTCACATGGCCAAACCCTTGATAACTTTCCTAACTAACTTTAATGTCCGTTATAGTGATTAACTAACTGCAAAGACTAATATTGGAAGCTAACAAATTTAACATTGGTTGCTAGGGTGAAACTGAAGTAACTTCAGAATCTAATGTTGGAAACTTACTTTGAAGCTAATGTCGAGGCTAACAAAGTAATGTCAATTAAGTCAACATTGGTCTTCCTTATCTCTAATGGTATCACTGAAAATTTAGGATTAAGGTAACATTGGAGACTAACTTGTTAGTAGGGGTGTTAAAAAAAAATCGATTCGGCGATATATCGCGATACTACATCGCGCGATTCTCGAATCGATTCAATAATCGGCAGAATCGATTTTTTTTTTTTTAGGATTCACACCTTGAGCATGGAAGAATGTTATATGAACGGCACATTAAGCCTTAATATTTTTATTTTAATGCTGTTCAAACATGAAACAGATTACAACCTCTATAAGACTGAAATTTCAGATAAATAAATAATACATTTTCATATAAATCTTACACTCTACAAGCTTACTGATTAGTATTTTCTAAATATGAATGAAAAAAATCGCAACAATCGACTTATAAATTCGTATCGGGATTAATCGGTATCGAATCGTGACCATTCGTATCGGGATTAATCGGTATCGAATCGAATCGTGACCTGTGAATCGTGATACGAATCGAATCGTCAGGTACTAGGCAATTCACACCCCTACTTGTTAGTGTAATGCTGGAAATTAACACTGAAATGGAACATTGGAAGCTAAGGTTTAAAGTAGTGATGGAAGAAGAGCGAACATTAAAAGCTAATTAAAAAAAACTAAGCTAATGCCATCTTTATATAACATTTTCACAAAATAAGTAATGTCATAAATTAAGTTAGGTCTTTCTTAGGGCTAACATTAGAGTAAATTTGGAAGCTAATATTGAATGCTAAAAATGTATGGTAATGTTAAAAGGTATCACCGTAACGTTGAAAGCTAACGTCGGAAGTCTTCAGAATCTATTGTTGGTTGAATTTAACATTGTAGCTAGCAAGCATTGCCCTTCCTTTAGGGCCTACTTTACAGGTAACGTTGGAAGATAATTTCCAAAGCTAACATTAAAAGCTAAGATCAGAAGTGAAGTTAGAAGCTAGCTTTGGAACCCAAAAGTATGCTAGTATTTCACAAATAAAAGAAAATCTAACATTTTAAAATTGTAATTGGTGTTTTTTTTTTTTTATGTTTTTTTTGTTTGTTTGAACTTTGCTACACTATAATTTAACAGGTGTTGAGAAGTGTTGCCTCTACTAGTGAAAATGTGCTTTTACTTCCTTGTTTATTTTTCGTCATTCTCTAAGCTAAGCTTCGGTTGTCACAGGAACAATAGCAATTTTGACGGCATTGACCCCGCAATGGAGAGGATTTTTTCCCCCCCTTCTCCTTACCAGTAAGTTCCCAGTGAGGCTTCCCTGCAGGAGGCCCAGTGAAGCACTCTCCTTCCTCGTACGTCTGGAGTCGAACACGTGCGTCCTGCTGTAATAACCTTGCATCCAAATGGCGGCGCAAGTGCGGTCCAAGTACGTATTGTAACCTCGAGCCATCGTGAAACTGCAAGGAATACGGACACACGAACCACTAAGGCCTTGCACAGTCGACATGGGAAACATTGTCGCCCATTCCTGACACAGGCTGCCTGAAACGAAAATAAAAGAAAGAAAGAAAAAAATAAAAGACCGTTAGTCATAAAAATCATGAACACCATTAAAATAATGACAATAATACCAATACATTATTATTACAAGAAAACACATATAATACACTTTTGTAAACATCTTTTAATTTAAAAATGTCAAAGTGCCACAAAAATGTTTTTGTTTATTTTGTGATGCACTGTTGAATGAATCTGAAAATTCCAAGTTAAGAAAAAAAAAAAGATGTATTATATGGTTTTCATAAGACAATTTCCAAGTGGTGCAGAAATTAAAAATAATATAAAAAAAGAAAAATGTTTGTAATGAACTTTTAATATAAAAATGCCCAATCCCCGAAAAAAGTAGATGGTGGGGGGAATGGCGTAAACTTCCAAACTAAACTAATCCAAAAAAACAAACAAACTTTATATACAGAATTTATGAGTTGAACAAAATAAACTAAAACAGCAATGAAAATTAATTATTTATCAGACACTCATTGTATGCTAATAAAAAACTTTAAATGACTCACCTTCAAGCAGACAGCAGAGTAGAAAAACTTTTACAGCGACGTGTGTCATTTTGTTTTTTCTCTCCTTGTTGATGCACAAAAACAAAAATCTTGCAGAGATTCTCTTGAAAACAGATTTTAGGGGTGAAAAACACAATAACCTTTGAGCGGATGGTGATGCTTGAGCTGTGGACGTCTTCAAATTCAACACTGTCACTGTCTAAGTGTGAGTGTCTCTATACACCAGCTGCAAACTTAATGAGGAAGCTGAAAGTATGTTTATTTGCTCAAAAAACAAGAACTTTTTTTAAAAGGAAGAAAATGTCAAACATAACAGGACCTTGTTCCATTCAGATTATGTCCACACGAACAATTTGCTTCATTCATTTCAAAAGGACTTCTTGAGTTAAAAAGGACTTTTAATCTTTTGATATTTTTGTCTGACAAATACAGGAAATTGCTTTGAGGTAAAAAAAAAAAAACGTTTTGACAGCGATTTGGAAAGCGACGTTCTGAAATTAACTGAAAGTAATGTTGCAATGACAGAAATTTTCAATGGGCACAAAGAGTGCTCGTTTCACACGCCACTTCCCACTTTGGCAAGCTCGTGGTGCATAGGAAAAGTCTACACACCCCTGTTCAAATGAAGGGTTTTCACCTTTTTTGTGACGTAATTTTAAATCATTTCAAAACTTTTCCCACTGTGAATGTGACTTGTTTTGAAAAAGGAAATGAAAGAACTAAAATGTAGTTGCAAAAGAATGCACACCCTCCTAAAATTGGTTAGGCTCCAGCTAGCCTGGCCCTCAATGGTGGAATCTTGCCCCTAAAATTTGAAAGAGCAAGGAAATTATCTACTCACATGCACTACTACATTTGCAAAGTAAAAAAAAAATGTATTCATTTTTGTTACTGACAAACTTGTTGGACAATTTTCAGCTCATTTATCAGTAACATTGTGGAAATGTATTTTCCATGTTTCGCTGTACCTGTGCCTGCACTAAAAAACCTAACTAGTTTGAAACCCTAACTCTAATTTAAAACCCTACTTTCAAACCCTTAACCTTGGTGTAAAACTCAATTTTGAAACCCTGACCCTACTTTAAAACCCTACTTTGAAACTAATCTTGGCTTAAAATCCCAAATTTCAAAAGACCAAACCAAAAGAATATGTTTTTCTTTCCATATTTAATAGTGCATTGACAACAGTGTATGACTTCATGTATTTGAAAACCCACGTAAACGTCCACAGAATAAGTTAAATAGTGTGAAAAGGTCCTGTATGTATGCACGCACGCACACACAATATAATAGGGCCATCAATCAATCCCATTTTGATTGGCGGGTTCATGTATTGTTGGTCCCGTAATGTTGCAGAGCTGTAATGCCCGAGGTTGGCCTGGAGAGGGAGACAAGCACCCAGTAACAGACTGATCAGAGTCGTTCTTTTCAAAAGTAACAGTTTTCTCATCTTCTTTAACCAGCACTCAGCCTTCAAGATCAATAGCGGCTGTGCTCGTCGGTCGCCGTGACGATGACGTCCATCCAGATCCTCATGGCAACCGCGTTGGACGCCACCAGGAAGAAGAGGCGGTCGTACGTCTTGACGCAGAATGTCAGGCTGGGCCGAGGCGACTGCATGGACAAGAGCGGAGATGAAGAGGAGACGGATTATTATTGCCATTAGCGAGATGTTTCATTAGATCATAAAATCGTATAGTCATCAAAAATATACATATGGTTGGTTGTGCTGAAATAAAATCTTTATAAAGACAAATATGTAACATCAAAAAAGAAATGTATATGTTAAAAAAAAATACAGTACGTCAATACACATGCAAAGTAAAATATATGGATACCATCAAAGTTATAAAATGAAAAATGTCATCAAAAAAATAAAATCATTCAATAAAAAAAATGACACAAAATTAACACAAATATGAAATAAGAATGCTATTAAAAGGCATGAAATAAAAATATAAGCAAATAAACATTAAATAAAAAATGCCTTTAAACAAAGAAAGAATGATTATTTCACATGTTAATTTATGATTACAATCTAACTTGGAAATATAAAAATGTATAAAAATGCCAAATTAAGTCGTTAAATAAATGCCAATTCATAAAAATAATGAAAATGGACAAATAAAAATGTATCTATCACACTCTAATTCACAAATACACATTTTAAATCTGTTATTAAAATACAAACGACAAGAATATTTCAATAAAAATGCTATAAAAAGGTAATTAATCAAATTGACACTGATTAGAATATATTTTAATTAATGAATATTCACTGCATATTTTTAATTTTTTTAAATTATTTGATAATAAAAATTCAACTGGAAAAAAACAAAACAAAAATGTGATTCAGAAAGAAGTCATTCAATAAGAATAGAAAAGAAATGATTAAAAATGGTGTTAATTTCAATATAATCATTTTTTTTTTTTTTATCTGCAATTGATTTCCTTTATATGCATTTAATTTTGGCACAAAACCATCAAAAAACAATGAAGGATAATTTTTCAATATGTTTAGTATTTTTTTCAAACACTATATTATTGGAAAATTTAACAAAAATATATATTAAACATTATGGTTTTGTGTTTCTATATTTTACTAACCGCGACCCTTGTGCGGGATAAGCGGTCAAGAAAATGGATAGATGGATAGTTTGACAAACTTGAGCTGAAGGCGCCGCCTAGTGGTCTCATTAGGCACCGCCATCATCAAGTTACTCTGCTGTCCTTGCATTGACATATTCGGACAGTATTTGTTTCTGAAATGTGTTGATGTATGCAGTGTGGCAACTCACGGAGGCGGCCGTGCGCAGGTGGTCGTAGTAAACTTCTTCCACGGCCTGGAAGTAGATGACACCCTTCAGCTTCCTCTCATCACAATCTGAACAAAACAACAACACAAATTGAAGAGGATTTTTAGCCATCCATGCTAGCTGTTTTTTCACATCACTTCGAAATTGTATTATATTATTGTTATTTTGTTGTTTATTATTTAAAATGTTAGTTCATTAAGCCATTCATTGATAAAAAAAAAAAATCAGATTCTTGTAAAAGCAAGCCAACTGCCACCTGTGTAGTAGGCCAGCCTGCGGTGGTCGACGTCAAAGAGGAACCACCTCTTCTTCCAGGTCTTGACGCGACCCCCTCGCTTGGTCAGGAATCCGGCGCAGCGGCGGGACGTCAGCCGAAGGTCGGTGCAGGCCGACACGCCGTGACCCAGAGACTCCACGTGGGCGCGCAGGTCGAAATCCGGAGACAGGGACAGAGGCAGCCGCTGTGTACGAACACATTAAGTTTATCAACAATACAATCAAATATTAATATCACTATACTGTTTATTTACAAGTCAGGTCCAAATAAGTAGTGTGGCAGAGTGCTTAAGATAATTGTGGTGTAGTATGGTACAAATAATAAACAAATCAACCAGCTTGTGTATCTAATGTCCATCCATAAAAAAAAAAAAAAAAAATGCATTTGATACAAAGCAAAACCTGTTCTTAATTAAAGCACTTTATAAATAAATTTGAGTTGAATTGAGTTTTTCATTAGACAGTGAACACAGTATCTCAAATTGTTTTAGTCACAAGTGAATATTATTGACAGAATTTTCATTGTGTCAGTTGATGTATTTTGTAATCAAGGTTATTTTAGTTAAAGGGGCTGTTTGCCGGTTTCACTCAGGAAAATGCACTTTTTAAATACAGGATTTAAACAAACAAACTACTTCTCAATTTATAGATATGGGATTTTCATAACGTGTGGGGGTGATTTTGTCCTAACCCCCCACCCCACCAGCCTGTATTTGGCCATTAACTAAATAAAAAAAAACAAAGCTCAAAATGAAATAAAAACTAACTAAAATGAGAATTCTAAAACTATAATAAGCCTAAAATGAGAAATTCCAAAACTCTGACATCCTTGTTTGTAACTAACACAGAGTGTCGTCTTGTAGCCTGATGGTTTACCTCAGGAGAGTTTAGCGGGGATCTGATTTGGTTCTCTTGTAGTTCTGGACTGTGCGGATCATCTGCTTCTGCTGGTCCTGGTCTGGGCGAGTTCAGTTCCTGCTTTCTTCTCTCCTCCAACAACAATCGCTGTCGCTCTTCCTGCATCCCAAAACAAAAATCACCTTGTAAAGTAACGTCACGTGTGCCATCTGACATGGAAGTCGCTGTTGTTTTCTGCTCCACTCGCCCTCTCTCGAAGCAGCCTCTCGCGCTGCGCTTTGGCTTCTCTCAACTTCCGCTCGATCTCCACCAGATCCATCAGACACGGACTATGACACACAAAAAAAACAACAAAAAAACGGGAGCGTTTTAAAAGTTAGCTTGAATGCTCCCAAGCTTAAAGTTGCCATCACATGACGCAAAACCGACCTGGCAGTGCGAGAGCTTGCCGTGCTGTCGCAAGGCACGAGACGCTCGCAGCCGTCGCCGCTGTCGGCTCGCTGCGCGACGGCGTGCCCGTTGTGGAGCCTGTGGGCCGGCGAGGAAAGCGGGGAGGCGCACGCCTCCTGGGGATGGCTGCCGCCCGGGAGCGTCCTCACCAGGCCTGTCGGACGAGCGAGATGAGGACATTTAGGACGGGATTTGAGTGAGATGCTTTTCATCTTACAAGTAACATTTGGAGATGTTTTCATTTGATAGCAAAACATCAGTTAAGAAAGCATCTTTTTTCCTAATATCCCCAATATCCATGTGATACTGTATTTCTCCAAAATGTCTTAATGAGGTGGAAGGTTATTTTAGTTCCCGAAAAGTAATGAAAAAAAAAAAAAAAAAAAACTAACGCTAAAATTCAAAGAACAATTTACTTAATGAAATAAAATAAAAATGAAAATTCTTTAAAAAAAATGAAAACTAACTGAAACTACATTTCATGTTTACAAAACTAACTAAAACTAACTATTATTATAGCGAAAATGTCCTTCATTTTAGTCTTTGGTAATTTAATACATGAAACTTTGGGGATGATTTTAAGTATATTTATTTAAATATTAACCAGAATAAAGACGTTTGAAAGTGTGTCACACAAAAGTGACGTAATCCAGCAGCAGCTAATAGAAAAGCACCTTCGCTAGGTAAGAAATGTGTTACCTTTTCCATTTTACCATGGTGTTTACTAAATATTGTGCAAAAGTAATACACTTAAAAAACGAAAACTAGTACTGAAACTTAGGGATGTAACAATAACGGGAATATCGTGATGTCGCAAAATGAAAACTGCCACAATATCACAATATTAAAAGCAGCACATCTGGAAAGAATGTTGGATTGATTTCTATTTGTGTAGTTCTAGCACCCTCTGGTGGATATTTTTTATTTTTTTTTAGTGCAGTTTAATTTTTACAAGGCCTGTTTTGGCCCTTATATGTTTAAAATCCACGTTAATGGTCAGAAGAAGGGGGAACGTAATATGCTTGTGAAGCGAGTCAATATGTGGAGGAACTCAATGTGTGCTTGCATTAGCAAATAAGTGCCTCAATATATATTATATTTATATATTTTGTATATATGTACAATATTTATATTTTTATAATATTGTATATTTTATTATTATTGTATTTTATTTTATAGTTATTATTTTTATTTTATTTTATTTATTTTATTTTATATTATTATTATTATTATTATTATTATTATTATTATTATTATTATTACTATTATTATATTTTTATAACATTTTTCATTGCTGTAATGTACAAAATCACAATATTGTGTGGTTTTTTTCTTTTGTATTAACTTTTTTTTTTTTTTTTTTTTTTTTTTTTTTTAAACTTTTTTTGGATCGCCAACCTCACAATATCGTGATAATTATCATATTGTCACTTTGTGACCTTCATATCGTGATATCATATCATGATAATATCATATCGTGATGTTTGCAAACTAAACAAAAAATAAGCATTTTTTATAAAAACTAAAATTAATAAAAACTAACAGAACCACCCTGAAATCTAATTAAAACGAACAAAATTTAAAGAACAAAACTCAAACCTAAATAAAAACTAAAATGAAAATTCTAAAACTATAACAACCCTGATGAGGTGTACAAATCATATTCAGCCGCTTCTTGTCTTGTCGAGTAATTATCTGAGAGTTGCGTCTCGATACTTTTGTGCATATAATGCACAAAAGAAAAACGCTCGGACCCCAGACTGGCTCATCTGGTCTGTGCAGGTCAACCCGGCTTCTCGCCATCAATCTGTTGTCTTTTTTTCCCCCCCTCAACAGACACACCTTTCATTTGACTGTGCAAATGTGAACAAAGAGTCAAAACAAATGAGGGCTCGACCGAGGCCACTGCTCACCTTGGGCCGAGAGTGGCCTATCCTTCAGTCTGCCGCTGCGGTGCGAACTCCGTCGCCGGGGAAGAGTGCCGACATCCTTGCATGGCTCCTAATGGGGGGAAAATAAATAAATAACTAAAAATCCTATCAAGTTAGCAACAATCCACCTAAAGTATTTTTTTTTTCTGCATACCTGACGAGGCTTGTGAACACTAAGAGGTGACAGTGACATCATGCAGGGGGCGGAGCCTGTGATGTCCGACCAATCGGAGAGGGAATTCTTGTCTTGAATGACCTGCGAGGGGGGACACGTGATAGTTTTGTTGTAGTTGTATGTTGGCTACTGATGCTATTTTAAATGTTCATTTAAACCACTGTACTGTATACGAATATGCACATTATTATATAGTGGTACATCAAAGTGGGATCATAAAATTCACAAGTTTGCCTTACAATTTGCAACAAGAAAATTAAGTGTCACAAAATTCTTATACCTAGACCTATGCGGTAAAAATACAGACCCGAATTTTCCACAACGCATACCTAAAATTTGTAACTATGCGCGGAAAATATGGTGGACGAGCAAAAGCTGTTGTAAAAAAAAAAAAAAAAAACCTTTTCGACTTCCTGATACTTTGCTTTCATTTATTTTTGTGACTGTATGTAGACTGTTCACTGGTATTTTATTTTTTGTATTTGTATTGTTTCTGTAAACTGTTTTCTAGTTCTATTTTGGTGACGTGCTGTTCATATGCTATAGACGCTCTTCACTGCCCCCTATAGTCTGGGAGAATATTGGCCGACCATGCAGGTAAGCCCCAAAAACCTGTTGGGAATTTTTAAGTTGTGTAAAAGCTACTAGGTTGGACATGTTAAGCCAAAAGTTTATAGTATAAAAATGGCAGTCACACTTTTACAACGGAAAAGAATATTGTTCCCTATTGTAATAACTTTTTGCTGTCCCCTGTGTGATGTCACATGCTAGCATGTGATTAGTAGCTAGTATGCTAGCTACTAATATTGATCCGAAGGTGGTTTGTTTTGGTGAAGAATTCATCGATTGAATACGCTTGTTTATGTAACATGGGCTTGTGATCGTGTACATGCTTAATGCATGGTGTTGATGCTTTATGATCCTCCCTGTTTTGCCGCCATTTTGTGGCACCGATAGATAACAACAACCATTTTTTAGGAGGGGAGCATCCCGGGTGCATAACAACTTAATGCATGCTTAGTTTTAGTACTCCTGTTGACGGTTACCTTGCCCCCCTGTCCCACCCCGGGTACTAACAGAAAAAAAGCGTAGATGTGAACTCATAACATACAAGTACAAAAGTGTCCTCATCCCGTCTCTGACTCCTTATTGGAATTTGTTTAAAATGACACGATTGCAGTTTCGCTTTGTGTTTCCCGGCTCGGCTGCTGCTTGACTCACAAACACGAGTGACTCTCCTCACTGTCGTCACCGGCACGCCTGCGCGGGGAACGCGAGTCGAGTTGATTTAACAGCAAGTTGCCGTAGGCCGCCTATCTGCAAACATCTGCACCCCAGCTGTCCGCCTGTTTGTTCTCTCATCGCGCGACTCATTTAGTGACTCGACGCCAGCTCATTTCTGCGCTTACCTCCTTGTGTCCCCGCCGTCTCTGACTCTTCGCCGCACATCCCCGCACGCTCTCATTACTCCCTCCTCTTCATTCTCGTCCCTCCCTTCCTACTAGACAGGTTGTGCTCTCTCAACCGCCCTCTCTCTCTCTCTCCTTTCCTCACTCTATACTAATCGGCTGCTGCTTTCCTGGTCAGATGTCAGTTTTGGGCGAGTTACTTGCAAAAAGTAATTTAATATAACAAGTCATTTGAAAGTAGTTAGTTCTAATACAATTTTGCATAATATCTCTTTTATCTCTTCATTACTGTTGATTTTTTTTTTTTTTTTTTTTTTTAGAAGGATTATAACATGACATTTGCTTTAAAAATGAAAACAACAATATTGTGAAAGACACTTTATCTGTCACTGTGACAACTTAAAACAAAATTCTACCAAACATGTGTTGGTGTTCCTGCTGTGCATGTTTTGGCCTCTTAGGGGCAGCGTGGTACCATGTATGCATGGAGTACACACTTAAAATTAGATAAGAAGAGTAGAAAAAGAAAGTTGCTTGAGTTCTGTTGAATATATCTTGTTTTTCTCACATCAGGAAGAATATGTGCCTTTTGAGTATTGTTCTATTACGTATCTGTTTATGTTCCTCCAGGGTTTGTGTGTGAATAGAAGTTATTTGAAGGAATATCACTCCCGAAAGTTGATGCTAATTTCCCGTTAGCATGTTGAATGGGATTTTACATTGACTTTAGCATTAGCAGTGGTGATGTATTTAAAACATCTTGCATTAAATATAAATGTCTTTTTATTTTTTATTTTATTTTTTTATTTTTTGCGCTTTACAGTGACTTATTACAGCGTAATTGTTCAAAGTACTGACCATGTGAGTGGAGTGCATGAGGTCTCGCTTCTGCTTGGTTAAGGCTTCCAGTTCTCGTTCCTTCTCACCCTCCATGTCCCTCAGCTGCGTCTCAAGCACATTCACTCGCTTCTGAAAAAAAATAAATAAATAAAAAGTCAGTTTGCCCCGGAACAAATTACGTTAGTTTGTGTCAATAAAGTTAAAAATGGTTCACTTCTTTGTTATGACTCGAGGGTTATGGTTTCAAATATGGTTTTCGGAATTCAGGTTTCAAAATGGTCCAGGCATTAGGGTTTTAACTAGCTTTTTAAATGAGGGGTAGGGTTTTCAAGATGTTTGAAATTAAGGTTCCAAGCCGAATGTATGGTTTTAAATTGTGGTTAGGATATCAAATAAGAGCTTCAAGCTAGTCTTTGGATTTAAAGTTAGGATTCTAAAGTAGGGTTTAGGCTTAAAAACCTAATGGGTTAGTGTTTCTAATTACTGTTTCAAGTCATGTAAGGGTTTGAAGTTATGGTTCAGAGTAGGGTTTTAAGACTTTTTCAAAATTGGGGTTAGGGTTTCAAATTACTGTATGAATCAATCCAGGATTAAGGTTTCAAGATGGGGTTTCAAAGCAGGGTTTTAAAAAAGGATTATCGTTTTAATCCATTTTGAGGGTTTAAAAGTAGAGCTTTAAGAATGGGTTATGGTTTCAAACTGGGATTTCAATTTAGACAGAATTAGAATTTCAAAGTAGGGTGCTAAGATCAAGACAGAGATCAGGTTTTCGAAGTTCAGGTTTCAAAGTGGTCCAGGTATTCAAGCCTTCCTTTCAGGATTACAATTGTGGTGTAGGGTAACAAATTGTGGTTTCAAAGTAGGGTTTAAGATAGGATTTGGGTTTCAAAGTTGAGTTTTAGGCCTGGGTTAGGGTTTCAAATTAGGGTTAACAGGATTATGATTCCAAGGTGGGGTGTCAAGAAATAGGTTTAAAGATGGGCTTGAAATTAGGGTTCCAAATTCAGGCTAGGGTTTGAAATATGGCTTTCCAGGCTCAATTAGGAATTCAAATTGTGGATCCAAGCCACGTTTCAAAAGGATGGCTTCAGTCAAGGGTTTGGGTTGAAGTTAGGGCTCTGAAGTAAGGTTCTAAGGCAGGGATCGGATTTCAGTAGTGTTTTAATTTCAAAGTAGGGTTTTAAGAGAGGGAAAAGGTTTCCAACTAGCACAAGGGCTTTTCAGCCCAGGTTCGTATTAAGTTAGCATTAGCCCACAATGAGAGCCTCAAGTATGGAGGAGGTGTTGACGTTTTGGAGATGAGCTGGCATATTTCTGTGCAAGTCACACTGCCAGTGAGTCAGTCAGCATCTTTTTTTTCTTGAACAATCCTTCTCTTCATGGCTCACCGTTCATGCCATCGGCCACGTGTGACCCTCCATATCGACGTTCATGTGACTTGTTGCAGCTTGGAAACGGCAAAGAAGGTTCAGGAAAAACATGAAATGCTCATGTTTTGCATGCATGCACGTAAGCCATTCTGACTAACTTCCAAAATGGGACACTTTTTTTGCTACGGTTTTGTTCATTAGGGTTCAAAGTAGGGCTTCAAGTGTGCTTTTTTTTTTTTTTTCATTTAACCTTTATTTTTCCAGATAGAACATTATTTACAAAGTTGTTCTGGTCCAAGAGTTGAGGTTACAAACAAGTGTTAGGGTTTCAAAGCTAGCAGCAAATGTTTCAAGTGAGTGTTTGAAATGAGGGTCAGGTGATTCTACTTCCTGGTTGATGAAGGACGACGAGCATCCGGACGTGACGCTCAAGTTTACCTGTGCTGCGCCGACAGCGAGCAGCTGGCAGGAGATGTCCTTCTCCAAGGTTGCCCTTCTCTCTTCATCCCTGCCCTCGTCTTCGTCGCACTCCACCTCGTCCACGCCACTCTCCTGCTCCAGAACACGAAACTCCCAGTCCTCGAATGCCCGGACCGCCGCCTCCATCGCCTCTTTGTCCTGGAGTGTCAAATGAGAGATGGGGTTACAAGTTACGGTTTGAAGGGAGTTCAATTAGGGTGTCCAAACAACGTTAGTGTTTCGATCCAGGTTTATGGTTCCAAGTTCAGGTTTAACTTCCAAGCGAGGCTTAGGCTTTCAAACAAGGTCTAGGGTTTTAAAGTGGGCTTTTACTGTCATAGCCTGGTTCGCATGTGCCAGAGTTCATGACCTGAGTTCATGACCTGTTATGTGTCTGTTTTGGTATTGATGTAACTCCATCCAGTTTCAACTAGTTTGGCTATACGTATGATGTTTGGACTTTTTGATGTCAGGAATCATTTATGCTATATGGTGTTTATTGATGTCTGGAACTATCTGTAATTACTGGGTTAACAGCCAATCAGGGAATTCCATGTCAGTACTGGTAATCACATGTCTGGCCACAACCAATGAGGTTGATTCACTGTCTATTTAAGGGTCTGAGAATTGTGTGTGTTTTGCTGGATTATTGTCCAACTATCCCGTGTACACCGTCTCTGAGTTTCTGCCTCTCGATGTGAATAAATGGAGAGAATCTTATTTGTGTCTGCATTTGGGATCCAAACCGCTCAACACAACATTTACATTAGGGTTTCAAGTCTGGGATTTTAAACAAGATTTGGAGTTTCAAGACAGGGTTGAGGATTCAAAGTAGGGTTTGAAGCCTGATTTTAGAGTTTTGCACAAGGATTTCAAGTTAGAGTTAGTGTTTTTTGGCTTAGGGGTTCAACCTAGGGTTTTGACAACCTAGGGTTCTTTAACAAAGGTTAGGGTTTCAAGTCTTAGGCAGGGTCTCAAAAAACAGTTAGAGTGTCAAGCCTAGGTTAGTGTCACAAACATTGGTTAGGGTTTTCAAGCCAGGGTTATGACTTCAAAGTAGATTTTGGAGTCTAGGTTTCAAACTAGGAATGTTTTTGGGGCAATGTTTTTTTTTGTGGAAAGGTGTTGCAACGTTGACCTTCCTGGAAAATGAAGTGTGATTACGGGTTTTAGTGTCACGTGTCAGCACAAGGGAATCGACAGTAAGTTCAAATTGAAAGACATGTACAGTCTTGTTGTGGTTACGCCTGCTTTAAGGTGCGTGCGTGTACGTGTGTGCCTGTAAAGAAATGCGACGAACCCGGTTCTGAGGCCACCCTTTCAAATAAAACCACGCTGAGCCATTTTCACCTGTCAGTTTTGTCACTTTGACAAGCGACAATAAGCATCCTTCGTGTGTAATGTGTATATGGGGG
Organism: Festucalex cinctus; assembly: GCF_051991245.1. NCBI lineage: Eukaryota > Metazoa > Chordata > Actinopteri > Syngnathiformes > Syngnathidae > Festucalex > Festucalex cinctus. The sequence goes on from NC_135417.1 coordinate 14,669,829, forward strand.
GGTCGATTATCAGGTCCAACAGGTTGCAATAATTAGTCAAGTGTGCGACACTGTTGTTTGGAAAGTGGTTGTCAGTAAGGAAGGTTAGCGTTGCACAACACACTTGACAATAAATGGTTTGTGAGCTTGTTTTGACTGAATGAAAATGCATTTTAGGACTTTCTTCATTTGTGAATTGAAGCCATGAAAAAATAATGAGAAGAGAAAATGTATTGAGAACATCACACTTTTTTTCTTCAAAATTTTGTTCATATCAATGCGTGAATTTCTAATTGGTTAAGCTTTCAAGTTAGGGTTTAAATTGGCTTTCAAGACAGGGTTATGACTGAGGGTTTTTAAAGTTCCAAGTAGGGTTTAAGCCTGGGTTAGAGTTGCATGTTCAAGTTTAGAAAATGGGAGTTTCAAGACAAGTTCAGAGTTTCAAATTAGGATTTCAAGCCTTAGTTAGCGTTTCAATGCAGGGTTTCAAATATACTTCCCGATGGGGTTAGTGGTAAAAGTTTCAAGATTTCAAGAAAGGTTTTAAAGATTTTAAAGTAGGTTTTCATGCCAGGCTTATTAAGTATGAGTTCGAATTCCAGGTTAGGGTTTCAAGTAAACTTCAAGAGCGGGTTAGTGTTGACTTGAGTCAGAGAGGGTTTCAAGAAAGAGTCATGGGCTTATAAATAGGGTTTCATGCCTAGGTGGTGAGGGTTTTAAAGATACTTTCAAGACATGATTAGGGTTTCAAGTGTGGGTTTCAAACCAAGGTTATAGGGTTTTAAAGTAGGGCTTCAAGCCAGGGTTAATTTTAAGGATTTTAAGTTTGGTTTGAATTTAGTTATGGCTTCAAGACAGGGTATGACTTCAAGGATTCAATAAAAAGATTGGATGTTAAGGTAGCGTTTCACGCCACAGTCAGTGTGTTGTAAAACTGCCACTGTTTTAAAGTAAGGTTAAAAGCCATGATTACGGTTTCAAGATAGTTAGGATTTTTAAGATGGGGTTTCAATTCAGGGTTAGGGTTCAATTTAGAGTTGTAAAAGGTCAGGGCTTCAAGTTTTGGGTTTCAAAAGAGAAACCATTTTTTATCATGCCAATGTTAGAATTTCAAGACAGGGATAGGGTTTAACGTTTCGGTTAGTACGACGGTTACAAATTGGCTGCATCTTCAGCGCCACTCTGTCTAAAACTCTCCCTGGCAGAGGTAATAAAAACTGACCTGAGTACGAAGCAAGCAAACGCACAACGCAGCGTGCCAAGTGACCTGGGGGTCCACTCACGTGCTGCAGCTGAAGCGCGAGACGCTCCCTCTGGCTCGCCGGCTGACTCGGGATCAGCTCCTGCGTCTCCTCGCACTTCCTCCTCAGCTCCTGCACTCGGACCCTCTCCTCCTCCAGACGCTGGCGCTCCTGCTTTTGCACGGCGGCGCCGGCAAAGAGTGACAAAGTTTGAGGGCGTGCTCCCAACATATCTCGTCCCGAACAGTCACTTGTGTGGGAATCCTTTCGTCAGTGATACCATCTTGTGTTTATGCTAGAGGATCATTACTGTCTGCGTCGTCATACTATCATCACTGATCCACAAACATGTGGACAAAAGTACTGGGACAGGAAGTCATTACACAACAGGAAATGGAAATATGAAGAAAATACACCCATGAGGTGCAAGTGCGGCCTCCTGGTGATGTGCAAAATTAAAAATGGGATTATCTGATACAATACGTACTATGGAAGTATATTGCATTGACTTGGGAAAAAAACTGTGTTTCTGCCTATTTTTTGGGGGGTGGGCTTTGTTATTTTGCTTTGCTTTTCTGAATACTTTTTTTTTTACGTTTTACTACACATTATTTTTCTGTCATTAAAAAAAAAAAAAAAAAAGCATTCCGAAAAACGGGATTTTTTTCCCTGAAAAACGAGGAAAAAATTCACAAAATAATATTCAGAAAAACAGGAGCATAAATTATAAAAAAAAAAAAAAAAAAAATGAAAATATTTTTTTCCCCGCATGCCATACGCTTCCGTAGAAACTTACCTGTTAGCTTACTAAAATCATGCCGATCGATGGACATGTTTGTATACTGACCCAGTAAGTTGAAGGTACATTGGAGGTATGCGGGAAAGTGTCCGCTTTTAGAGAGTCTGCAACAAGTCACTTGGAGTTCAGAGGTAAAAAAAATAAAAAATAAAATTACTCCGCAAAACAGAGCACCAACTTCTGTTTTTCAGAGTAATTTGTTTAGTTTTTTTAAATTAAAAAATTCCCCATTTTTCTGAATATATTATTTTTCTAATTACTTATTTTCCACAATATTTTTTATGACAGAAAAATGTATTCAGTAAAACAGAAAAAAAGTATTCAAAAAGCAGAAAAAATACACACACAAAACAAAGCTCCCCAAAAAATGACTCAGAAAAACAAGTTTTTTTTTTGCTTGTGAATGCAATACGCTTCCTTACATTAGTTATTAGAGATATTCTTTTTTTCAGACTGCTACCAATACGAGTCTTCCCACTTGATGTGCAAAACTGATTTTTTTTTTCACAAGATAAATTTTTTTATTAAACTTAACCATTACTTCTATTAAATATTATATTAAATAATCAGCTAAATAAGTTGTGATTTGGCGTGAATAAAGTCTGGATGTATCAGATGATGTAGTAATTTTAAAAATAGTAATATCCAAAATGCATCTTCAACAGTCAAAACATTACACTCAAAAAGCTGTCATTTTGCAAATAAAAGTCAAAGAATATATTGTCATTTGAAAAAAAAAAATGGCATCCAATATGCTCTGTTCATTTTTTGTGTGTTTTTTTAAAAGAGCTCTTGAAAATTCCAGAAAACAGTGGTATTGAAAATGTAACAAGTGCAAAAATTTCATTTCAAAGTTTCAATTTAGAGCTAAAAATTAGGCAAAGTTTTGTGATGGACAACAAACACTGGTATACAAAATGCCCCTTTCATCATAAGTTGCCAATTTAGCAATAATTCAGTTATGGGAAATAGAGTCAGTAAAAAAAAAAACAGTGATATCCAAAATGTGCCTTTTACTACAGGCAAAATATTACACGGATTTTTTTTTATTTTTTTTTTAGTAAAATCAACGTAGCCTATTTCCACAAGCATTTGTTGATTTGTTTCGGTTTCATTTGCATGTTTGCGTGACTACACATGGCTGTCAACATCTTTTATGCTGTGTCTGAAGCATGCACCAACTCCGTCTACACTTACTGATTATTGATTAAGGTGAGTGTGTCTATGATTGACACATCGACCCACAGATAAGAAACGGGACTCTTACCTTGTGCCGACTTTCGCTCGGCCTCGGCTGAGCCCGTTCCCGCAGCTCTTGCAGCTTGCACGTGTGCTTGAGCAGCTGCGTCTTCTCCGTATGCAGCTCACCTTGCAGCAGGGCGATCTCCAGCTGCAGCTGACAGAAAAGCACAATACATTTTTGCAATCAATTTCCACAAACCGTCTAAATGCTGTGTTTTCATTAGGTTTCAGGCCATCGTGGACGAAACAGGATGGCTATACGGCACAGTTATAACGGCAACCTGGCATGTATGGTATCCGACTGTTTCATTGCGTTCAATCACAGTGAGTTCAAGCATGTGTTGGCTTACCTCTATCTTCAGTTCCTCCTTTTGCTGGTCAAGCTCTACGATTCGCTGATGGACCTTTGAGGGTGACGAGACGACCCTGGGCGAACCCACCTCCGTCTTTTTGACACAGGACTGACAGAAAAACATACTAGTTAAGTTGGTTAGTCTCAGCATAAAAAAAGACATCAACAAGTCTCGAGGTTTTAAGCGTGAAAAGGCTGAAAATACAACTTTAGGAAAATCTTCCACACAATCAGAGGGGTCTGGTTGAGAAGTTGAAGTTCATCATCGGCCATGGCGGTGGTCTTCATCTGACTCACCTTCTCGCTCTCTGTGCTGCTGCTCTCGGTGTCTGACTCCGCCCCCGAGGAGGCGGGGCTGCCGGCCACGCGAGTGATCCACAGCGGCTGCGGCCCCTCGTACCACTGACTCCTGGGACTTCCCATGTTGCTTTGGGGCATTGCTAGAATGATATAAAAATATAAATATTTTTTCATTGATAAATTAATTAATTAATTAATTAAAAATACAAAACATGTAAAACAAAATTTGTTTCCAAGGTATCAAAACTTTCCCTTTTTTTCATGTTAAAGTGAAGCCAAAAAATATTGGAAAATAGCTTCTTCTTTTTTTTATAATTAAAACAAAAATAATGAAACTGAAAAAAAAGGAATAAAACAAAATAAATTAAAACAAAAATCATATAAATTTAAATTAAAATGCTTTCATCCCCAGGGTATGATAAATGGGATTTATTTCCCAAATGCATTTAATTAATCCAAAAACTACAATCAAATATATAAAAAAAAATACATATATGAATAAAAAAAACAAACAAACACAGAATAAAATAAAAAGTAAATAAAATTATCTCCAAGTGTTAAAATTTGGATAGCTATAGCAATTTTTGTAATTTAGATTTTAGCCTAATTTCCTATAAATTCATGTTCCCCATCTCCTATTGGCTGGGAAATAATACATATTTCTTTAGAAAACAGCTTTGTATTCATACTTGTTTTTTTGTTTTTTTGTTTTTCTTTTTAATTAAAATCGGTTGCATTTGTAATCATCGCTTTAAGTAAGGACATTATATGCCAATGTTGTGGCTGTTTGCAGCTTAGTAGCCTAAGCTTGGGTCCTGAGTTGCAAATATCTACTAAATTTGAGCTGTCGGAAACACTGCGCAAGACTAAAAAAAAATATCAGCATAAGAGCACATACAAAAACATATATTTATGTTGTTTAAATGTCTATATTATATATATGATTCAGATGGATACGCAGATATTCCATCTGCATGCTCTGTGCACACACATAATGACATTTAATGTACATTGGATGTACCACATCAAAGCACAAAGAATACGACATATCGTAAAGACCTGTAATAATGGAACTATATGATTTCTACTTACAAAAAAAACAAAACAAAAAAACATGTGCACAGCTGGTGGGAAAGGACTTTTTGACTACTATTGTCCAAATGTTCTCAGCATGCCCTCTATGCAAACATCCATTCCTCACCAACTACACTCAACAGGCCTTATTAGGCTGCAGCGTGGACGCATCAGGATAAATATACAACACAGATATGAGAAGAGAGGGTAGAAAGTGGGTAGCGAGAAGCTTCCAACGACATCATAGTGGAAAAACATTTCTCACTGGGGCTGTATTTTTACTCTTCGCCATCTTCACCCGCAAAAACCTCCCCAGCTGGTTTGGCCAGAAATCCCAGCTGTGCAATTCCAAATTTAACCAGCCGCGGAATCACAGGAGATACTTTGCACTCAAACCGCCGTGATGTTGACATACTTTAATGGGTTGTCAGAGAGGTATTAATTTAACAATACAGCCTTGACAGAACATAACAAAAACAAATTAACATCACTTTACCATCATTAGAGTTGTTGTTTTAATGAACTGTTCACCGTATTTGTAATAGATGTACACAGTTAGCTAAATTCAGGAAGTTTTAAGGTCTTGAAGGCTGCTTCGACTAAATTTAGGACCTGTGCTTCACTAAACAATAAGCAGTAGAAGTCGAAATATTATATTGAAATATTTTAAGTATTGCAGAGGTCAGCATTTATTACCAAAAACTCATCAGTCTAAGTCACCTAAGCTACTGTTTTGTCCTTGCTAGCTTCAATTTGAGCGCTACCAGAGCTAATCATGTGAATTATTTTGGTCATTTTAATTTTGTGAATTAATTCATCAAATGATGTATTATTCAGTTGAGATTAAAGAACAACAGTTGACATTTTAAACATAACAGTAGCTAGCTAGCTAACTAGCTATAATTATACTTCAGCTGTTTTAAACATAGCAGCTAGTTAGCGTTATGTAGAGCTAGCTACTGTGAAGTAGGGAGGAGGCTTGCTTATGTTCTAGGGCTGCTTTGCTACATCCAGTTTAGTGTCTTGAATCTATGCAGGATTCAATAAAGTCTCAAGAATGTCAAGTTTTTAAACAATGTTTCTGCTTGATCGGAAAGCTTGATTTTCATTTGTTATTTTCAATTTCGTTTTAAGATGTATTTTTACCTTTGACTGTTATCATTTTCACATTTGTTTGTTTGCTTGCTTTGAGGAGGCGCTGACACCCATTTAATGCCCCGTCTTCTGCTTTCGATAAGCCACAAGAGTCCCTGCTGATTCATCTATAGCTGCACTGTCACTCAAACAAACATCAGCTGACCTACAAAAGTGCAGTCAGATGCAGACTCCTCAGTCATCACCAACGGAATTTTGGGAGTAAAGTCCACACTTCGTGTCAATGTGCTAACTCTGCGAAAAACTAACAAGACTTTGGATACAAATTGCTGAGAAAGAAAGATGAGTCAGTCCAAAAGAGCGGCCAAAATGGTTTGTTGTTAAAATAATTAGACTTGATTGCACAGGAGGGCAGCGCCCCTGACCAACATGATAAGGAAGGAATGAATGGGCGCACAGTTCAACACAGATTGTGTGTATGTGTGTGAGTTACACAAGCAGGACTTGACCCACACGCTGATAGCAGAAGGCTTGGTGTGACGGTCTGCACTGCTAATTATCAACCGCAGATCAGCAATAAGCAGCACCAGCAACACAGTTACATGCGGGGCAATGAGGCTCGAGCATGTTCAAGAGTGCAAGCAGCAGATAGTAGCAAAGGAATGCTACTGTTGCACATTATCGCAACGCCAGCGTCAACGGCACTCAAGTTTGTTTATTTGTCCTTTTAGTCCTTGCAGCATTGGATTATCACATATTGAATTTATAGAAAATACACAGGAATATACACATGTAGGGACATGGCTATCAAGTATTTCTAACATTCACTCTTCTACCGATTCGCCAATCAATCAAGTAATCGGATAATTATCACTTTTGCATTATTAAACACAGGAACAAGTGCATGTGAGGTTATTTTTATCAGCGTGGGGTCACAGGCTTCACATTCTTCTGCAGTACCTGTGACTTTTAATTGTGTAATGGCTTTAAAAAGCTGGACCTGGCCTGGTGAGTGACGTGGGTGTCAAAATGAGTGTAGAGTTGGCTGGCTGTTAATTGGCATAACTGTAAGCCCGGCGTGCATGAGTTGCAGTTCGTTTATGAATGTGATCATCACAGGTTTGTTTTCTTAGTACCACTAGCTTTATAAAATTAGCTAACATTAGCTAACGTTACCTTGTGTTGGTGGTTGTCACCATTCCCACATATGTTATTCGGCTTTTTATTCGCCACAATTTTTTTGCCATGTAATAACGCCCACATAATACTTCAGATTTACACCGTTCAAATTTCAAGTTGCTTCAAAAATTCACTCCATCTTGGGAATATATCGTCTGATTTCTTTCTTTCGTACTTATGGCATTCGCACAATTTAATGTTAAATATCGACTTTTCCCCATTCATTTTCAATGGGACTGACATTGAACTTTTTCTAAGTCCCACTTTCCACGCACACTTCCATACATACAACTTCTCATCATTACCAGCTCTGTGATGCTGTTCAGGGGCACATTGGTAAAATGCATTGTCCAGTAACCAGGAAGTCGTGGATTCGAATCCCACCTCTGAATGTACATTGCAAATGTATCCAGGGCAATTATGCTAAGTGGTTACATGTGCGTGGTTCAAATCTCACTCGGGAAATATTTTATTAGCATTCAGTTTTCAGCATTCCCACAGAATTTCTGCAGAAATTTCACATTGTCTAGTTTGAGTTGTTGTGGTATACAATGGCACTTTATCTTTCTTATTACGAGTGAAATGTTTGTACAGACTATTTCGCTCCTGGCTCGCTACAATTGTACCAACATATTTCTACACGGTAGTGTATGTGAGACTGCTGACTGCTCATCTGGAGTCTAAAACAGTTTTTTTTTTTTCTCGTCCTCAAATGATTAAACATGCAGTAGATCACATTGACCCATGGACGTTTTTAGGTCTGCCCAACAAACATAACAGGTGGGTCAATACGGGGCAGGTAACTCTGGTATGACACCACAAGCTAAATTAGGTGCTGCTGTTTTAGTTAGCAAGAGCAGATTTCAAATGTGCTCCGCATGATATTCTTTAAATACGCTGTTGCATACACATGAAACTGTGATAATGACACTACCGCTATCTTTTTTTTTTTTGTCTTTTTTTTCCAGGCATGGTGTAGCAAAAAGCAAAAAGTAAACAAAGCCAGTATACCGCCGGCAACAGACGGGACAAAAGAGCAGCGACGGTGGCGTGCATGTGGGCGTGAATGCTGATTAAAGCTTGTCACTACGCATTCAAAACAGCAGTGCCGTGTAAAAGAAAAAAAAAAAGAAAACGAGAGTGAGCGAGGCACAATGTGGAACAATCCACAGAGTCCTGGCTTTAGTGGTGACCTCGCTCTCCTGGTCACTCACATGCACATACATACCAAAACAACAACATCTGGCATACGCACCAGCATACGTTGACATTGAAATAACATGAGAAGCGGTAGACAATGCATTAGGGGTGTGATCAGGTTGTTAAACTCTCACTATCAGGGGGGAATCGAACCCAGTCTTTTATTCACAAGGGCTCTATATTCAACTACTCCTCCGCTGTTGCCAGTGTAAGGTTACTTAAAAGGCTCAAGCTTGTTGTTTTTTAAGCCCCTTGTACAAAGCCGAGTGTGTTACCGCATTCACAGCCTGCTCCATTTACATCCTGCTCAGCTTTGTTTACTGTCGCACTACAAACAAACAAAGCCAAAGAAAACTTATTTATGGATCAATGAATGTACAAGTACTGTAAAGTTGTGTCTCGACATAAGGGTGACCTGACTTTTCAGTTTATTTCGATTTTGTCTTGAGTTGGGAACAAAAATTTGATTTACAAGTGTTCAATGGTCATGGTTGAGGTCAATTGCAAAACAACGTAGTAATTTAAGTCATAATATTAAGACTAATAAAAAAATGGTAGAAAAAAACTTGCACACTGCATCACAAGGTTTTTCTTTTACTAATACAACAAATCATAACGCCAATTAAGAAAAGCAGAGTTGCTCAAATCCCAAATTGTGCCAGCATTTTATATGTTCCACTGAACTCAGAGTGACCACTTTAACAACCGTACTATTTTTTTCTTAATGTTTTATTCTCGCTGCCATCAAACAAACCACACTGCGGAACCTCGCAATCCAAATAACAGAACGCCTAACTCCGCTTAAGTCTGTAAATAGCTTCTTCGCTATCGACAACGAGCGGACCCGGATGACAAGTTAAATATACTTTGCAGTTTGCACGGGCCACAATTACAGCTCGCGGCTTCAAACAGACCAAAGTGCGAGAGTCAAATGCAAACCTAAGCTAAAACAGTCGATGTTTCGACTGACCGAAGCAATACATCAAATCTGTCATAGATGCACTCACCAAGGTGAGATTTAAAACTCATTCACTGCCTTTGACAAGTATACTTGTCAATTGTATTTTTTAGAGCGGTGCTAAATGGGGGCGAATCTGAGCATGCTCCACTGTAAATATCAAACTTGGAAACAACTTTACTGATGCCCAACCACCGGTAGATGACATCATTGCCCCATTTTATAGGAAATAAACACAGTTTCAGAGTCCATGGGAGAAATGGCTGTATTTTGGCAAACCTACATTTTTCTGCTGTCAATTATAAAAGAACGGGACGGGACAAAAAGTAGGGAGTCTATTCTGTTATTTGGTAGATTCGGTTTATATATAATTATTGAATGTAATATCACGTGAGTATTGGAAATGTAAAAATTTTCTATAATGACTGGCAGTGAATGAGTTAGTGAGGTGAGTTGTTTCCATCTATTTTAGTTTCTATATACAGTGGTTAAATTCTTTTTAATAATTGCATGAGATGTTTGGATGTTAACATGTTATTTAAACCTTCACCTGTATAGTTAGTGGGCCATCTAATGTGGGCGGAGCAAGGCATCAAGGTTTAAATGACCATTTTAAGGATTTCTGAAAAGATCTAATTAGTCCCCGACATTAAGTTTCACTGATCAACATTAGATTGGGAGGGCATGTCTATCATATCAGGATAGACAAATGAATCTGAAGGACCCATGCCCGAAATGGAACAGGAAGTTGGACATTTTGAATTTAAGCTGCAATTTTGGCCAAATTCTCAGACTCGTACAATGATGAATTCCCATTCAAATTTACCCAATTAGGCCCAATCTGAACCATATTATTTCAGACAGATGGTGACGTTAAAAAACGGGGAAGGTTTTCTTTCTCTGCCATTTAATGAGTGTGGCGTCAGGTGAGGTTTCTTTGAAAGTACGTACAGAAAAGTCTCAATAATTCAACATTTGGATAGAAGAGATAGATAGATAGCGTTGATTCACCCTTTCACCCTTGTGGCTTTCTGCAACATTGTAATGCAATAATGAAGAAAAACAATAACAAAAGAGATCCATTAATGACCAACCTTGGCAACCAAAGGATGAAAGGATCAGACAGAGATTTGGACAGTCAAAGACAATAACTTCAGGAAAAGTGACCCAGACAGAAAACTTGACTAACTTAACCTCAATTTATGCACCCAGTCTGTTTACGATGATAGATTAGAGGAGATATCACAACATTGCAGAAACAAGGGTTTTGTTTTTGTCCACTACTAGTTAGTTTACATTCACTTTAAAACAGAAAACAATATCAAGTTTTTCACTGTGCAGGCTTAACTCTACTGAAGTCCACCTCCTCACCTTCAACATGTCAACAAGTCACGCGTCAAACCCCTTTTAACTGCACATTATTCTGCAGTCTATTTTAGATTCTAGTCAGTTTAAAAGACACCTACCTTAAAAGTATATTTCTATCAGATGTGAAGTCTTTTTCATCTAGCAAAAAAAAAAAAAAAAAAAAAAAAAAAAAAAAAAAAAAAAAAAAAAAAAAAAAAAAAAAAGTTTCTCCAACCTATGAAAAATAATTCAGCGTTTTTTTTTTTTTTTTTTTTTAAACCGCTTTCACTTTCAAAAACTCACGTGGATTTCGCGATAAAAAGCCAAACAACTGACACTTCTTATTTTCCCCTTCTGCGCGGTGGTTTGATTCAAACTCTCCCGGGAAGAGAAGAGGAGGCACGTCGGTTACGGGTCGCTCGCTTGCTCCGTTCGCCGTCAACAGGTGTGCTCCAGCCCGGGGGAGGCACACGACGGAGGAGGCGGAGGCCGAGAGAGGAGGTGGAGGAGGAGGAGGAGGAGGCGGGCACCGAGAGTCTGACCAACCGAAAGAGGCAGCAGAGCAGTTTCGAGCAAACATGGCGCCCATTGAATGTCCCGGCCCGTAGTGAAACGTTATTTTCTATTCTGGGAGCCGGCTGACACAGTTGTGTTATTATTGGTGTCAACATGACATCCCTTGAAACAATATTTGTTGGATTTATGACGATTGTGTGTCAGTCGAATAGCGCTGTTGTGATGTGATGTGACTCGTAAAGGTCATGTGGGACACCTTTCAATTTACAATGTCCAACAGCACCTTCTGTATTGTTACAATTAACAATATTGAGTAATACAAAGTTTCACAAACCAGTACAGAATATTCATTCTTGTTTTTGCTTCCACTAAACAGTGCACCTCTGCTCACATTGAATAGCACACCCTCACTCCTTTCCAACAGTTTTATTAACCTCCTCTTTCCCAAAGCCCGCACTTTTTGGTCAATTTTTTCAATTTTCTGCCCCAACGACAAAAATGCTCTACAACAAATAATAAAACTCACCTCATTCAATCTAATGTCATTGTTTAAAAGGTTAATGAGAGGTCACTTCACCTGTTTGTAGCCTGTTATTCTTTTTTAATCATCCTATGATAGCTATGTTTTCATGTTATCTAAACATTTAACATTGTGCAGTTTGTGATGATAGTAATATTTGCTTTTTTGTTATATAAAAGTTAATGCAGATACCAAAGTTAAAAGTAACTTTCAGCTAAACTTGCTGCTTAGCCTAGCGACTTGCAGCAAGCCACCATAACAGCCACACTGACAATTTCAGGCAATAACAACAAACATCTTAGAAATTTACCCAGGTGCAGATAGTGGAGGCCACTGTACAAACTGTACTACACGGATTGTCAAATTCACTGTAAATCCTGATTACAATAAGGATTAAAATACCTCTACGTATTAGACATTCACAGGAAGCCACAAGCTAGTGTAATTTAGTGATTATTACACGCTGCAAGTAACCTATTGGAGACTTTTCTTTCACATCCAGAGGGTAAAAATCAGCTCTGTTGACTGTGAGGACTTTAATACCCAGGCGGGCCTCTTTTACAGCTGCATCTGAAAGAGCTAATAGTGTAATAGATTGTTTCCAGTGACAGGCGGTTGGCATGGGAGAGTGTGGCTGGCAGCCTAAGTGGGTGTGAAAAATGAAAGAAGGCTCGGCAGATGGCTGAAGGGACAGCTGGCACCTACTGTCCAGGTTAATAGGACTGACGGGCATGCAGTATATCTTCATATCTTCAGGTTATGGGTTGGAATAGAAGAAGAAAAGGGAGGGGCTGTACCGTACTGTAAAGTTGTCTGGGGTGTTGAAAGGGACAGATGTTACCCAACGAATAATGTGTTTATGTGACGGAACCACAACAAACTCCTCCGAGCATCTTGAAAGGATTAGTTTTACTTTATTTTTGTTCCA